>NC_139535.1:91156275-91366304 GCF_965153285.1 Podarcis tiliguerta | reverse complement strand
ATGACAATTATCCCCTGCCAGTGACCACAAGTTGTTTTCTGCTCTTTTCCAGTTTCTTTTTTTTTTGGGGGGGGGGGAGGGGGAGATTTGCAGGGATTAATCTGTAAGTATGGGAACTTACTGCTCCCAACAGTAAATTCTTCCTTTTAAATGAACTTGTATTTGTGTTCCTTATGCACTACCTGGACCTCTTGTGATAGATCTTATAAGCTTGGACAACTTTCTTAACAGTATTACTTACATAGGCCAATGCACAAACAATCCTTTTATCATCCATTTGCTGTGCCAGTTTTTGCACATAAAAATCTGCTTCCTCCATTAACCTTATTATTTTTCCAGGTAAGTATCCCAACTGTTAACCAAGGTCAGCCCTATTCTAATGAATGATTGGCCTCTCTACTGAAACTTCTAAAATTTACTCTAGCTAAGTAACCTTCATGAATTCCGAACTGCTTACATTAATGTTCACAAGCGGCATAAAAAACAACAACAGCAGCAACAACAGCACATAACCATAGTTGGAGCAAGATTACTCAGTATCCTTTGAATCTGGGCTGTGTTATAAAATAGCTAAACAGACTTATTACACAATTATCCAGGAGGAGGAGCTCTCTCTTCCTACCTGCGCTCATGACACCTTGAACTCCTGTCTTCTGAATGCACTGTTCCACATCACTGAGGTACTGAATGTTTCCATTTGCAAACACAGGGATGTTTTACAGCCTTTCTATGACAGCAGACAGAAACGCAAAAGCAACAATCAAATAAAGGCACAAGTAAAGCTAAAACAGAAAGCAAACTCAAGAGCATCTGGAAACAAAACACATTTTAATGCTGTTAAAGCAACATGCATATACCCCTCCCCTCAGATGTATGTATCTCACCCCACAGTCAAAGGTTTAGCTGCCTCCCCAACATCTTGCAAGCTGTAGTTCCCTTACCTCACGGCCTGTATGTGCTCCCAGGAGGCCACGCCAGCAAGAGGCCCCTTCTGTTCTTTTGTGCGGCCATGGACAGTCAGCAGCTGGAACAGAGTTGTATTTGTTTTTCAATGCAGGTAAGACGAACACATAGCTTTTGTATATTTGCTTTGCCGCAGCATATGAAATATGGTAGGATTCCTTGCTTCCAGTATATCACATGTTGGCTTGGGATTCTGATTTATGGGGAATCCTCCCAGTTCAGCTATATTATCTATGGTCACCAGGGCCGTGTCTTTATAAATCGTACATAGAGCTCATCTTGTAAGCCTTATCCCGGATTAATTTGAATCAATAATGAAACTTTGATAGGGGACTACAGCTTCTTCTAAATACACAGTTAGAGCAAGAGCACTGTTGGGAATCTCTCCTGCTCGTTTCCACTTTGATCGTTCAGCAATCTTCTCTTTTCTAATATGTTACTGGCTCTTTTCACAGGAGAAAACAGTATGTCTCCAGCTTGTTGAAAAACAACAACCAAAGTCAGGAAAGCTGGGCAGGATTCGACTAATGAGTACTGTCAGTGGAAGCCCGTGCAAGGACTTCCCCTTGTGCAATGGGGTTCCCCCCCCCCCAGAAATTGGCTTTGAGGGAGGCAAAATCCAGAGCAGCGGGGGCAGGAAGAAGGGGGTTCATTCTGTCTGGCAATCTGAAATACTTGCCTTGATAGAACAACCAACATAATGTGACATTGGATCCCTCCCTGAATTTTTATTTCTAACTTTGTCAAAAAATACTTTGACTTTTGACTTATTTTTAAAAAATCCTGTATATATCTGTTTGAATGAATAATATTAGAGCCTTGCAACAAAACAGGAACAGCCAGCTTCTTACTTGACAACCAGCCTCCTCCAACAACTGGGCATATTTCACAGTCTTGCCAATTTCTGGGAAAACACGGATTTTGCATGTGATGGGAACAGAGAGCTTCTCATTAGCCAATACAACTGGAAAACAGACAAAGATAACAATTGTGAAATTGGCTGAAGTCAAAAGATCATGGGCTGCATCCAACGGTTGTGAAAGAAGGTGGCAAGAGCATGCAACCTCCCCACTACTAGCCAAAGAGATTATTCAGAGGGACAGCTTGCGCTGTGTGACACACATAGGGTGGAAGGGCCTAAAATGGGGTGGATGAAATTTGCACACAGTGCAGTTCTGCTGGCACAAGATTGCTCCACCGCATTTAGGACACTTCCTTCTCTTGCACTGCAGTACTGTGTAACACATCCCAACACTGTTCAGAAGCTTTGGGGGATACAGGGGCAGGCCAAGGGAAAGTCTGGGATGCAAGTTGTCTTCTCTGGCAGCTTCTAATGCAGCACCCCCTTTCACCCAGTGTACTGCTTATACTATATTATCTGCCAGGCATGGGCAGAAGGTAGATGGGACCTACTGGTAGATCTCTTGAGCAATTTGCAGTACATAGATTCTGATTTGCACAAGGATTTGCAACAAGGATTCTGACTCCCAATTGTTTGACAGTACTAACCATCCCCTTCCAAATTAGGCTAGTGGAATGGCGAATGCTTGGAGGGAGAACTAGGAGTAACTATATGGAGTAAAAAACCCCAAAATGGTATTTCCTCAAAGGCACAAAATATTGAACCCTACTATGCATATTTTCCACAGAAGTGTGTTCATACTGCTTACAGCATCAATCCCTCCTACATATATCTATCCAGACCCTGAAATCTGAGATTCTCTATCAGCTGCCCCCACCAGCAGGTGGTTAGGGGCAAAAGGGCCTTTTCAGTAGTGACTCCCTGGCTATGGAATGCTATCCCTTGATAGGCCTGCCAGGCACTTCCTCCAGTATCTTTTCAGCACCAGGCAAATATCTTTTCATTTTCCCAAGCCTTTTAAATGAAGCTGTGGTCTTAATTTTGTTTAGCTATGCGATTTTTATTCTCTGCTCTCTCTGATTTTAATCTGCTGTAGTTTTAATGCTTTTAAAAATTCTACATTTAATTGCTGATTTCTTTCTTTGTGAGCTGCCCACAGAACTTTCTAATATGGCAGCTTTTAAATAATATCAGGGGATTCCTTTTCATCCCCCCCCCTTCTCAACAGCTTTACTGTCCTTTTTTCACTTCTTCGATACATTAATGAACAATGCACCTCAACTGACCTCTAAAATTGCTGACTCCTTTTTAAATTTAAAAATTAAAGAATGCACACTGTGTATGTATAGTTGTTATATTTACATCCTGTCTTTCCGCCACAAAACTCTCTCTCTTTTTTTTTTAGTTTCACAACAATCTGCTAAAGTAGATTAAGAGCAACTTGCCAAAGACCATCTATTATGCGTCATAACTGATTGGGATTCCCAGGTTCAAGCACAACAAATGACAATGCTACAGGTTAGACAGGATATTAGAACAAACTAGATTAAGCTGCGTTCCAGCCTGCCAAGCTCAGTTTTGGTTGCTTCAGAGCTTTTTCTGGTCGCCAACTCCTGAAACTGGATTAGGCTTCAGAGTCTGTTCCTGTGTGTGTGACAACCTCCCAATAGCAATGTGCTGATAATCCCATTGATAAACAGGTGACAGCTCCATTTACACCTACATGATTATTTTCATAGCCACTGAACACGAGGTTGCAAATTCCACATTTTATACTCCCAATCATAAGCAGAGACCATGTTTGTGTGCTTCAACACAGCTGCAAATTTGTGAACAGCTGGAAACTTGCAAAAAAATGAGACAGGCTGCAAATAGTATACAATGAACCATCCTATCCTGTGTCAAGTAACAAAACTAATGCCCTGCTTGGTGCATGATAAGTCCTGCAGGATCAGGTTTAAGGTGCTGGTTTTAACCTTCAAAGCCCTATACGGACTGGGACCCTCGTACCTACGGGACCGCCTCTCCTGGTATGTCCCACAGACGAACTTATGGTCTTCAAATAAAAACATCTTGAAGGTCCCAGGCCACAGAGAGGTTAGGCTGCCTCAACTAGAGCCAGGGCTTTTTCGGCTGCGGCTCCGATCTGGTGGAACGCTCTGTCACAAGAGACTAGGGCCCTGCAGGACTTGACATCTTTCCGCAGGGCCTGCAAGACAGAGCAGTTCCACCAGGCCTTTGGTCAAGGCGCAGCCTGACTCCCTCCTTTGGCAATCTTTACAGAACTTTAGTTTATGGTTGCCATCAATTTTGATTTTAATTAATTTTTATAATGTTTTTAGAATGTTGTACTATTTTAGTGTTGTTAGCTGCCCTGAGCCCGGCTTCAGCTGGGGAGGGCGGGATATAAATAACATTATTATTATTATTATTATTATTATTAGCTCCAAAGACAATCCCTTGCATTTTTTATTTATTCTGCTCTTCTCCTACTCCGTTCTCAAGAGCATCATGGACTTACTCATCTTCTGAAGAAGCTTCCATTCTTCCTGCAAGAATGCTCCATAGTGACCTACATACATAGAAACACACACACAAAGAAAAACCACCGACAAAATCACGGCCTAGTAGAGACACATTGATAGGAATGTTTTTGACATAAAACAGGTAAGTATAGATGAAAACTATAACTGCAGACCCACAGTCATGATTCTACTTAGGCAGGGAAAGGGAAACATAACATTGTTTTTTCAAAATGTATTTAGAAAATAAACATAGTAACAAACTATTATCTCACTCTTTATGCCAGAACTGCAAGGATTTGAAATTTGCAACACAGAGTTCTAATTACATTCATATTCTGCTCACACCAACTAGAGTTCCTAGAAGCCTGGTCTGTCCTTCCATTACCTGACTACAGAATCTGCTTCCTTGTTTCCTAAATAGTCTTTTAAATTAGAGAAATATAAGAAGCTTAAATTATAAGGCACCAGCAGGGTGTTACGTGAGACAGCACTTAAACTTTATGAGAGGTTTAAAATGCATATACCATTAAGGTCTGATTCAGAGTCTGCTGCACAAATCAAGCCTGCAACCCTAAACACACTCACTGGATGGTAATGCATGTTCAACGTCTCAGTAAACACGTTTAAGACTGGACTGTAAAGTTTCACAAATTAATCCAGATTAGAATTGCTCAAGAGCATTTAGTAATGCCATGCTATGCACTTTTACTAAGATGCAAATCCTACTGTGTTTAATGGGGCTTCCGCCCATGTAAGTGTGAACAGCATTGCCATCCAAATTATTTAAGGTTTTGGTTTGCACATACCTCTTTTTGCAATCATTTGAGGACACCCCAAATTCAAGTCAATAGCATCACAGTAATCTTGAGCCAACAGGGCAGCCTGGACAAACACTTCTGGGTCATTGGCACAGAACTGTGAAACAGGCATACAAGCCAAAGAATAAGTGAGAGGCAACTTTAACACCCAACTATGACAATACATTTATAAAACAAAACAACAACAATTTATTTATACCCCACCCATTTGGCTGGGTTTCCCCAGCCACTCTGGGCAGCTTCCAACAGAATATTAAACAGAATAAAACTTCAAACATTAAAAACTTCCCTAAACAGGACTGCCTTCAGATGTTTTCTAAAAGTCAGATTTCCTTGACATCTGGTGGAGGGCGTTCGATAGGGTGGGTGCCACCACCGAGAAGGCCCTCTGCCTGGTTCCCTGTAACCTCACTTCTTGCAGTGAGGAAACCGCCAGAAGGCCCTCGGAGCTGGACCTCAGTGGGGGTGGAACAATGGGGGTGGAGACGCTCCTTCAGTACTACTCAGTTAAGCTCCTTACTACTTAGGATTGTCATTAATGCCAAGATCATTTCCCCGAACCTATTTAAACACCCAATTTTTTGCCTATGTAGTAATCTGCCCTGTAGTTTCCGTACTAATTTCTCACATCCTGCAGCACACCATTTCATACCCTGTTACTATTCATTTTAGCCCTCCCACAAAGATCTAAATGGATTAAATGCATGTCTAGACATCAGATGAGTGAACAACGATAATTATAAACAAGGAGTGGGGAATGGCCACAAAAAGGAATAGTATGGGTCTTTTTTCTTGATCAATCATGGTAAGGTTTCTATTATTATAATGATACAAGCTTGCATAACCATACAAACATACTCGAAACGTACCTGCAGCACTCCAACTGCAGAAGCCTAAGAGCAGAATCCAGTGGTCCTTGGGAGGGCATCCTTGGGGACCACAGGAATTTGCAATTTCTTTGTCCATAGACAGAGACGAAGGTGCACCCACAGAGGCCTCCTAACTAAAGCCCCTCCTCCGCTCTTGGTGCTCTGATGGTGGAGAGGGCAAAAAGGAGGCATTCTGGGGTGGGGGAACAGGGGAGGAACCAGATCTACTAGAATCAAAGCCTGACACACCCCTAGAACAAGGAACACATGCCAGCCCTGAAGTTGGTGTGATAATCCACTGAGAACAAAGGGAAGGAATTATTTTCTTTTTAAGTCACGGCGAGGGGGGGGGGGAGACACAGCCCCTGCTTTCTGCCATGAGCACAGCAGGGCTTGGATTGGGCAGTCCTTTTGTCTCAACTCTTGCCTTCCATGACCCAGAAGGGGAGAGTTTGGCTTGCCAGACATGCCTCTTCTTGTGCTTAAGGTTATGTGCAATTATTATTCTACAATGGCTGTTGTAACACTAGCTATTTTAAAGCCATTTCTTCCAAAAGCCACCATTAAAGGACAGCATAAATATATAAAGCAAAATTATGTGATAGCTATTACCTGCACAATCAAAGGTCTATCTTCAGGGCACACATCACAATACAAGTTTTCTTTACGGTAATTGGCATCTCTGACAAAGACCTGAGCATGCAGCATAGGGGTATAACACAGCTGGGCTCCATGGCGGCGACTTAACAGTCTCCAAGCCAGTTCACTCTGATCCACCATGGGAGCAACCACAAAACGGGCACCTTTCAGCGTGTTTCTCCAGAACTCAAAGCCCTCAAGTTTGGGCATCTTCCTTTGACTGGAAAAAATGGAAACAAAAGGTTCTCTAATAGATTCTAGTAAGCAAGCAACAGTTTATATGGCTTTTAGCTTTGTTCCATACACAGCTCTCTGCAGTAAGCATGCTAAAAAAATGCACAAAACATGCGGGGAACCCTTCCTTCCCCCCCAAAAAACAAACCCCACATAAAAGAAAACAACGCAAGAAGAATACTGTAAATGTTTGTAGAGCCCTGTAATGTGCAATTCAGATACTTACAGGTCTCTTCTATGTTCTTCTAGGTGATTGTTAGTGAAGAGCAAGAGCAAATAACAAGTTTTTACAGGATTACACAGTATCCCATATTTTGGAATATCCTGCATTTCCTACTTGTCTTTTTATATTTTATGATCATCATTTGATGATTCTGTGAACATCAATGTGAGCTGTCTGACACTACAGTATAGTGGTGCCTCGCAAGACGAAATTAATTCGTTCTGCGAGTTTTTTCGTTGTACGAGTTTTTCCGTTTTGCGAAGCACCACTGCATATTGACGGTTTCCCGTAGGAATGCATTGGCGGTTTTAAAAAAAAGGCGCAAGACGTTTCGTCTTGCGAAGCAAGCCCATAGGGAAATCCGTCTTGCGAAGCAACTCAGAAAACGAAAAACTCTTTCGTCTTGCGAGTTTTTCGTCTTCCGAGGCATTCGTCTTGCGAGGTACCACTGTATTGCAAAAAAAGGATTCACAACATCACAGCAACACTCATTTTGATATTTTTATCTGATCTATTGTAACAATTGCATTACTGTACCTTAGCAAGGTACTCAAAAGTGATGTTATATTAAGACACTACTATACAAATAGCACCAATGCAACACTTTAATCTTCTTATCCTTAGATCATTCCCGGGGGGGGGGGGAGTATTGCAAGAAAAAGGGGCTGTGGACCAAAGCTTCAAGGTAAGTGATAGTCATACCACTCTCTGCAAGTCTGGGGATACCCACCTGCTCCCTCACATCAGTCCAGTCCAGAGCTGACAAATATGTACATGCCAAAAGTTTGGCCAAACTGTGGCTTAGACAGGCCACCCAAAAAACATCCCATTCTGCCACTGATTCCCTCCTCCTCAGCCTACTATTTTGCTAAGTCCAAAACAGCAGCATTGGGGGAAGCACAATGGTGGCAAAGGAGCCACCCCAGCTGTCCCTTTGTGGCTCACCTGTCTCTCCCCACCCCTGCTGTTCTGTCACCATGGTGCCAGCATTTAAGTTCCAACTAAACTGCAGCGCGGCACAGAGGACTGGGATTTTAAGCAGGGGATTGTGAGTACATTGATTTGCTTAGAGCAAGCAGATTGCTCGGTTTGCCTACTACTTGTTGTGATTACGGCTTTATCAACTTGCTTACACACTACACCGAAAGCACATTTTTGTGGAGGCAAAGCTATTGCAGGTGTGTTTTAGTCTCTCTCCCTCTCTTTTGTCAACTGTTCATTTTAATTAAAGATGCAGGTTGTTTTAAACTGCTTTTATTCATCATTTAAACGTGTCTTGTAAACCACTAAGGAGGTCTTAACAGAAGCAAGCGGCATAAAATACAAAGGAATAAATGAAAATGTAAAAAAACAACAACCCTTCAGTGGAGGCTCCCCCATCCCAACCAGGTAGGTTTGCATGTTCTTAAGGTCAGACAAATAAAAGAAAGAAGAGCAGCTGGTCTATGGCGCTAGTGATATACCCCACCCCACCCCCTTTGCAATAGAGCAACAGGGGCCGGTTCCGCGCTCCTTTCTAGGCTGGCATTATCCTGGGAGAAAAGGAGCTGCGCTGAAGAAGGCGAGGCACCTGCAGGGGGAAGGACCTTCCGGGGCCACAAGGCTTTCCCTGCGCGCCCAGCCCAGCGCTGCTCAAACAGGGCGGCCGCCCTCGAGGACTTAGGCCGTGAGCCGCGCCCTCCCGCCTGCCCGCCCGCCCGCCAGAGTACACAGCCCCCTCGCCCGAGCCTTCCGCTCTCTCCCTCTCCGGTACCTGGTTCCTACTGAGGCAGAGCCCCGGGCAGGGCGCTGAGACAGCCGGACGGCGCCTCCGCCATCCCACTCCGACCGGCACAGCGGCGGTGCAACTTCAAACGGGGCTCCTTCGGAAACGGAGGCGCGGGCGGAAAGGGGCCGCGAGGGAACCCGGCCCCTCCCGGCCTCCCCCTAGCGGACAGGTTCGCCCAGGCTAGGAAGCGCCTTATTGCCAGCTGCGCATTTAAAGCTCTCACAACGACAGCGGGGCGGGCAGCGAGTTAGCAGAATACCCCGGGGCAAAAAACACCAGAGAATTGTTCAACACAAGGAGGTGTGTGGAGGTGGGGAGAGTTATTGGGTTGTTGTTTTTATTTTGATTTATATATACCTGATGTTAGCCGCCCTGAGCCCGGTCTTGGCAAGGGAGGGCGGGGTATAAATAAAAATTATATAGACACACACACGCACACGCACATGCACACACATACCGGTTTTATATTTTGATTTTGTTCTGTGAACCACCCTGAGACCATTGGGTATGGGGCAGTATATTAATTCAATTAATAACTATAATAAAAAAGAAAGGGAAAGGACCCCTGGACGGTTAAATACAGTCAAAGGCGACTATGGGGTTGTGGCGCTCATCTCGCTTTCAGGCCAAGGGAGCCAGCATTTGTCCACAGACAGTTTTTCCGGGTCATGTGGCCAGCATGACTAAACCACTACTGGTGCATGGAAACACCATTTACCTTTCTGCCGCAGCGCTACCTATTTATCTACTTGCACTGGTATGCTTTTGAACTGCTAGGTTGGCATGAACTGACTGTTGCAGGGATTCAAACCACCGGCCTTCTGATTGGCAAGCCCAAGAGGCTCAGTGGTTTAGACCACAGCGCCACCCACATCCCTGCAATAATGATAATAAGGCATGTAGTACTGTAGGAAAATTGTGGTTTTATTCCCTTCGACATTGGTTGCAATAATAGCACAGAGTGGAATGCGGCTGCATGGGGTAGCTAGGGCAAGGGCCAAACTCTCCCCACCCTTTCCTGGGTTGTGAGATTATGCCTTTGTATGCTGTCTATGAATTTAGGCATGTGCATATGTGTGTGTGTAATATTTATTTATACCCCACCTTTGAGTCAAGGGCAGAACTGAGAATTACTAGAGATAAAAGGACTGCCGCTGTTCAGCACCTCTCTCAAGCGCTCCTCTGCTCTCCCAAAAGGTGTAGTCACACTTACTCTATTACTAAGTGATGAGGTCATTGTATTGTGCATTTTCTTGTCCCTATCAGCAGCAGTCAGTAAGTGGGAAATGCATGATGTGGCAGCATTGTGCTATGGGGTGAAAGATACCGGTACTATATGTAAGAAGGGACTGTTGGAGAACTCAACACAGGGATACCACTTCCTGTGCTGGCCCTGTGTTTTCATTTGGCTCCTAGTGTAGACCTTCCTGGTAATAAGTACATGATTTCATGTAGGTGAATCAGTTGTCAAGTTTGTGTTCCAATTTATAAGTTTGTAAGCAACTTTTACAGACTTGTTTTTACAGAGCTACTGGTTTTCATTTTGTCCTAATCTTGTTTACATTTTAACAATGAAAAATGTACTGTTAGTGGCTTTCTTGTATTTGTTTCCATATAATGAGGAGAGAAGAAACTATTTGAGTTTGGGCGTGGTTGTTTTCTGCAATGCGAAAGTCTGTGGACCGACTTGTACTGACCAAGCAGGAGCCCATGAGGACAGATGAGGCTTGGTGGAAGGAGAGGTGCTCCCCATTTATATGGAGATTATGTTCTGAGGCACTGCGCGTATCAGTGAAATTGTGTATAATTGAAACCCATTGAAAAAGTCTGCAACACCCCATTTCACTCTGCTCCGCCCTGACCCCACCCCATTCCACCTCCATCCTTTTAGTAACATTCTAGTGACGTCTTTGTGTTGTTTCTGGGTCACTTCCGGGCAATGCTTTTTTTCTAAAAGATGTTTAGGAGTACTCTCATTCCATCTGAGACTTGGGAAACACCATGACAGGAAATGAGGCTGCCATCAGGGGTAGCAACGGAACTGACAATTCACCGTACTAGAGAAGAAACTATTTTTTAAAAACGTTTTTAGTTTCTTCTGTTAGATTCACAAAATGTTTAGGCATATGCGTCCCCCTGTGTCCCCCAAGAAAAAAAGTACTGCTTCTGGGTATACAGTCGCTCACATAGTGAACATGTGTAAACAGGGGGCTGCCTGTACTCAGTCAGTCAGGGGTCAGCAAACTTTTTTAGCAGGGGGCCGGACTACAGTCCCTCAGACCTTGTGGTGGGCCGGACTATTTTTTTTTGGGGGGGGGGGGGAGAATGAATTCCTATGCCCCACAAATAACCCAGAGATGCATTTTAAATAAAATGATACGTTCTACTCATGTAAAAACACGTCCATGGACCAGATTTAGAAGGCAATTGGTACTGGATCTGGCCCCCAGGTCTTAGTTTGCCTACCCATGGGCTAGCCAGTAGGGCCAGGCAGTTACTGCAAGACCTTGGATAGTTCTGAGCAGACAAATTGTATCCACTGAGCCCTTATGTATTCCTCCTGGCTTTTGCCCTTCTCAGACTCTACCCATTTCATGAGACCTAAGAACCTTAAAGAGCATAGCACTCTGCCTCCCTGTTAGATCCTGCCTAGTGTGTTGCCTGTGGTGATAAGCAGGCACTGGGGAGCGTGAGATTCGTAGTGTAGAGAGAGCGGGATCCTCAGAGGAACCTGGCTTTTTTGGGTGGGGGGATCCTTGTTCAGGAGTATGTGATTCAAGGGGCTCCCAACGAACAGGATCAGGCTCCAGCTTGGTCTTGGGTCCTGGGGCCTTCATGACTTGTGGTGCTGACTCTTCTTCTCTTCCTTCTCTGGGTCAGTGTCAACAGGTGGCAGCATTGCTCAATTTTGTATAAGCAAATAAACGCACACGCTTAAAACATGCATGGGTAGTATCAAATGCTAGCTGTTGGCACAGCTAGATATGATCAGATATGTTAATCACAGTAAACTAATGGGAGCTAAGATGCAATACAGACTCCGGTAAGTTGTTTATTTAAGCAGACTCCGCTCAACATGGGACAACTTAAAAGTTTACATGGGACATGGTAAAGCTTAGACATTCCTGAATTAATAGCTTTCGTTTTGAAATAAATAATGCAAGAACTTTTATCTTTCTCTCCCCCAAACATCTCAGTGCAAGTATGCATTCTGTATCCCAATGTTACAACTAGCAGCCTGAACATTTGCTTAAGAATTGCCATAAGTAATGCTCTCTAATAATAAAAACACTATACAGTACCGTACTTCTGGTTTAATTACTGCAAATTGGCTCCTTTATATAATGACTAATGATCAGTGTGGATTCAAGGCTGCCTCAGCTATTAAGTAGGCTTAGGCTGCAATCTTATACAGCAATCTGGGAGCAAATCCTCATGAACTCAGTGCGGTATAAATTAGATGTGTTGGAATCCACCGCTAAGGAATCTGGAGCGAGCTGTAAAATCACACTCTTTCCCCCAGTCCTTCCCATTGCACACATAACTAAATCTGTCCCTTTAAGCATGCTTTCTTGACTTTTACTTTGAATATTTTAAAAAATAAAAACAATGTTTTTATAGTGCTTGGGAGAACTTTTTGTTGTTCTGAAAAGCAGTATAGAAATGCTTAAATAACCAATTAGGACACTCCAAACCTAAGCCCTTGAAAACATGCCCTAGCCTTAATTCAGAAGTATATATTTCATTTCTATGAATAGACATTTCTCTTTAGAAGAGAGACATCTTAGACTATAATTTATGATGACTGCACATATGTGTAGGGTGGGCGGGGGTGGTGGTGTCAAAATGGCAAGTACCATGCCTAATGTGTGTTCATTCCTTTCTTTTGAAGGTTAGAGCAGTTCTTACATGGGTAGGAGCTCCCTTGCCAAATTTGGGATTGAGGGCAAATTAGTTCTCCAGCCATTGTTGGACTAAAATTCTTGTCATCTCTAGCTAGCAGGACCAGTGGTCAGGGATGGGGATTATAGTCCAAAAACTGCTGGAGATCCAAGGTTGGGGAAACCCTGAATTAACATGAACAGTGTAAACAATGCTTGATGCTCAAATGTGCTGTTTAGGCCACAGTTCTAGGCAAAGTTACCTGAGAGTAAATCTCCATTGAACTTAATGGAGCTTACTTCAGCATATACATATAAAGGATTACAGTGGTAATGTTATATGTAATGCCTAAAGATTTTGAGAGCAGCCTAAGAGAATCCCATTTTGGAAGAAGCCCTGTTAAACTCAGTGGGACTTACTTCTGAATAGAAATGTATAGGATTGCACTGTAAACCTACTCAAATGTGTCCCCTGGATGTTTTCTTCCTGTAAATACTAGCACTTTTAACAGCAGTTCTCAAAACAGCTGGCATGGTGGTTAGCCCTGTTCCGCTGATGGGGAAATGAAGGCAGTTAAGTTGACGAGCTTCTAAAACCACAAAAGAAGAAAGAACTAAGAGGAACATTTGAGACTACATGATTTCCAGTCATGTAGCATGGTTATACGTGCATGAGGCATCAAAGCAAGAGGAAGCCACTGTCCAATGAACTTGGATAAGGTTTTTGCAGCCACCAAGCTATAGTACCTGAAGAAACTGGGGGTGTATCTCTCCCCACCCCGACCACTGCTTCCAGAAAGGAATAGAAAATGCAAGTAAAAATTAATAAGCACAGAGTATAGAAATAAGAGTCGAGGAAAGCCGTGGCAGAGTTTAAGTCACCTTTAATTCCAGGAGAGCCACAAAAGAAAGGGGGCTCCAGAGCTTTTTCACCAAAGGAATGTAAAAATGAAAATGAAAACACACACACACACAAAACAGAACAGGTCTGATCTGAAAACGTATTCATTTTACATTTCAGATTTCCAAGGAATTTTTCCTTAAAATTAAAAACTAAAACCAGCCACTAAGCTGCCTGTCCACAGAGGATCACCTAGCCAACCAGCTCCCAGCAGGTATGGAACTTGTGTGCAATCTCTATGCCCCAGCACTAATTAAAATAACCCAGCAGAGAACCTGGATTCTAAAGCAGTTTGGGGAGGCACAACAATCCTGCTGGATACTGATTGCTCCATGTGTCTCCTCTGTATCATTATTGCAGCAAAGATGTTCCGATTCGTCTACAAGCATATCCAACACAGATGAGGCAAGAAAAGGCTTACTGCTTCCAGTTTTTGTTTTTCCAAAAGGGTTTTAGGCAGCTATTCATAACTACTACAGACTTCTTTCTTTTTGGATAGATGAGACGGGGAGGTGGTTCAGCTGTGGGAGGGTTAAATCAGGTTCTTGTCAACAAGAACTCATATGAAGTCTGAGCAACCCTTGAAGCAGCAAATGGGGCGGGGGGAATTAAGAAGCTAGATTGAAAGTATTTGGGGGAAATTACCACACTGGGTGCAGAAAGCTGTATACATCTGATCCATGCATTTTCCAGATGAATGCAGGGATTATCTTAAAGTTGCCCCCAACCTCTGCTAAGGAAAAGACGCTATACATGCTCCAAGCTTGGATTCCCTTCCATCAGAGACTGAATATGGGACCAGCAACATAGCAGAAGCAGCTTCACCTCTCTGTGGAGGTGGTGCTTATCATAGGAATCTATCTTCCATTCCAAATGACCACATTGTTCTAAAGATGAATTTTGGTTTTAATTTTGTAAAAACGAGGCAACCAAACAGCCGCAGGGGAAAAAAATACTCCACAGTCAAATATTTTGTCCTTATCATTTAGCCAATGACAAATTAAAACAGTGAGCCTCTAATAAAGTAACAATAAAATAAATACCTAGAATATTTCAGATTAGAAATAATAGTTACAAAAAAGCCTCAATGGAATTAACTTACTGCTACTGCTACAGAACTGACTCCTTCACAGACAAATGCGCCTCCAAAATCAGTTGCAGCTTCCCTCCTTACGCCCTAGGCTTGGTCAGTTTCACTTATCCTTTGGAATACTTCTAGACAACAATACAATACAATACAAAGCACAAAATACACACACACAATCTGCTAATTCTTTTTTTTGTGTGTACTGCAAATGGTGTAAAATGTTGCCCTCGATACAGGTCCTTGCAACAGTCCAAAAATAATGTCACTGCACTGGAGAGAGAGGGGAGGGGGGACTCTGGTCATTTGGACATCCTAGACTTGGCTGCGGAGCAGATGACATGATGGATTACAGGAAGAGTTCCTTGGGGTTGTCCTAAGGGTTAGCTTTGAATTCTCTCTAGCAATGACAGTAAAGTTTCTCAAGTATCTAGCCTTCTCGAACACTGTCCCGAGGTTCTGCCAACGAGCTGTGGATGATCCCAGTAATTGACTCGACACCATCTCCTTCCAGGATCGTGCGATGGTCCCCTTCAACAATGTGGACAAACACTTTTCCATCACAGACCTGCACAGAGCACAAAGATATAAAAGAGAACATCACACACACACACACACACACACTTTTTTAGTTTCATACGCCTTCTGCCTTTCCATTCAGGAGAATGAGAAGGAACTCCTAACGACCCTTTTCTTCTTTTCACTACTTTCCACATTTTCTTTGTCTTCTTTAAATCAATCACAGCCAAAGACATGTCAAGCAAGGCCTAAGACCTTTTAATTTTAGGTTAATCATTCCATAACCTAGCAAACTAAATATTCAGCTGCTGCTGCTGCTTCATAGGCCAGAAAAATACTTGCAGAAAGTAAAGATAAGGAGCTGCATCAAGCCTTTGAGCTCTATATCATGTGCTGTTAAGCTTTGACTTTTGGAGGACTTCAGTTTTCAGTGAGGGGCAGAGATGTTTAGAAGATGGCTGCAAACCATCAAGCAAGCTAGTTTTGTTGGTTTCAATGGGACTTAAAAGCACACATAACTAGATGATGGACTGCAACCTGTGTTACTTTAAGGGCTGTGGTGGGTGAAAATCTACAGAAAACCTTCCAGTTTCTTCTGTTAATGTTACTAACCTCTGAGAGCTTGTAGTCTCCTCCAAGACCACCTCCGTACTCATTGTGGGTCTTTGCTCTCAGTAGCATCACGTTGCCATGATACTTGCTCTGAGGCACATACTTGTCTCCTGCCTTCAGTTTCTTGTAAAAGGAAGCAGCAGCAAAGGCAAGGGCCTCGTGGCTGAGGTCTCTGTGATTTTGAGTTATCAGATCAACAGACGTGTTTATACGAGCTTCCAGATCTGGTAGGGGTAGAAGAATCTCCAGCAACTGCAAACGGTACAAACAGGAAAGCTTTACTACAAGGTGCAGTTTCTAGAGTGAAACTGTTGTGAGCAAAATGTGCTCCCCCCACCCCAGCTGTGAACGGTGCCAAAGAGCATTACCTTATTGTATTCCATGCCAGTGAACTGCTGAACAAAGGCACACAATGCTTCGGTTTCTGCTTCAGCCTCGTTTCCTGGAGTTAACTTGGCTCTGTAGCTCTGGCGGGAGAGGACGGAGCACCAGAAAATTCATGTTAAAATAATCTTAGACACAGAATTGAATTTTAGCAAAGGCACAAGCTCAAACCCCTTTGTGCCAGGCTCAGAGGAGGCGGGTTAGATCAACAGGAAATGGGAGGCAATTCACATATGTGGACATGCAACAAAATACATGGTTGCGTGCTATTCCTACATGGAAGTGTAATCTTTTTCAAGCGGCTCTTGTAGCTGGATTGGTCTCTTACCTGAGTATGTGCTGCTACATAGGAGTGAGAACCATCAAGCAGGAAGAGGCTGTTGGGTAAATGGGAGGGATTCTGCTGAGCTTCAAGCTGACGACACATTTCAAAAGCAACACAGGCACCAAAGGAATATCCAGAAATCCGATAGGGGCCTTCTGGCTGCACTTTTTTAATGCAGTCAATGTAATAGGATGCCAGGCTTTGTATACTGTCCACAGGAGCAGCTAGTAGTGAGAAGAGGTAAAATGAGGAGAAGAATCAGGCTATGGATGATCATGGTCACAATCTTTAGAATGTTGCTCTAAAGAGCCAAAATTCCAAACTGTGGAACTGAAATAAATTAGACAAGTTTCCACCGTTTCAAAATTGTTACTTTTTTAGAATATGGATCATTTTTGTCATGAACAGCAGAGATGTTCAGTCTGGACTGAACCTCTGAGCCTCTGGCAGTAAATGCTTACTTTTTGTAACATTTTTTCTATTAAGAGCCTTATAATATATATACTTGTGCTTGTATTTGCATGTATTTTTTTCAAGTGAAAGTTAGCCTCAAGGTTTAGGGGGGGAAACTTACTCTATATAGTTGTAGAAATCTTAATTCTGTAATTTACTACATGCTAAATGCAATGAAGACGTCTGGATTCTGCCTACATGATTGAGGAACAGACTCATAATCAACCATCATGGCTAATTTCAGCCTCCACTCTTTCTGGAACCCTTTCTAAGTTTTAAAACAGACTTCGTCAACCTGGCGCCTTCCAGATATTTTGGACTACAAATCCCATCATCCCTAACCATTTGTCCTGCTGGCTGGCTCTAATGGGAGTTGTGGTTAAAACCACCTGGAGGACATCAAGCTGGGAAGGACCGCTTTAAAATATACCAATTTGACTTGGTGCTCCCCTCCCCAAATTAAAGGAATAAGTGTTTTGTCCCAAAGGAATCCTTATTCCAGTGGTAAATTATCACCATACAGTGGTGTCCCGCAAGACGAATGCCTCGCAAGACGGAAAACCCGCTAGACGAAAGGGTTTTCCGTTTTGGAGGTGCTTCGCAGGACGAATTTGCTATGGGCTTGCTTCGCAAGACGAAAATGCCTTGCGATTCCTGGTTTTTTCCCCCCCTCCCCTCCTTTTTCCCAAGCCCCTAAGCCGCTTAACAGCTGTTCGCTAAGCCGCTTAACAGCTGATCTAAGCCGCTTATCAGCTGATCTAAGCCGCTAATAGCCTTTTAGCAGCTAATCCGCTAATCCCTTAAGCCTTTAATAGCCGCTAATAGCCGCTAAACCGCTAATAGCGCTAATCCGCTAATGGGCTTGCTTCGCAAGACGAAAAAAACCGCAAGACGAAGAGACTCGCGGAACGGATTCTTTTCGTCTTGCGAGGCACCACTGTATACCTCTCTTATGGCATGGAGACTTCCCCATGTACACACACACATGGACAAAATATGCTTGTATTCAGCAAATTGGAATGTTTGTGAAAGATGTAAATTGATCCCAGCTACATTGACAAGGATGACCTCTAGATTAGACAATCAATAAGCATCACAGAACTACCTTTTGTGCACTGAAGTCCATAGGCTTGTATACGTAGTTTAGAGACAAGGTTGTTGAAAACTGAGAGAGATCCCTCAATAGGGTGAATGAGGAAGAGAGGCGGCTCCGTGCTTTTCACCTCATTCAGTTGCAAGACAGTTGGTCCATCTGGATTAACCAACAGGTTGTTAAAGTCCAATCTGGGTTGCTCTGCTTGACTGCCTTTTGTTTCATGGGATGATGCTTTAAAAAAGCAAGTTACAGAAACAGATTATGAACCAGTTAATGCCACATTCAGTCTCATATGATAATATAAGAACAGATTGTAGGTTGGTCTTGGGACTAGGCATACCCAGAATATCAGTGGGCAGGTGTGGGTAAACCCCCCATTACCAGGACCGCCTATACCAGGGGTATGCAACCTTTAAGACAAAAAGAGCCACTTGGACCCGTTTCCGAAGAAAAAAAAAACTGGGAGCCGCAAAACTCGTCATTATAAAAATAACTTTTTTGTCACTTTGTCACTTTTGTCACTTTGTTTGATCCCTCAGAATTACTCCTCCTCATAGAAATAAACGTTAAATTAACAAGTTACCTTTTTGTGTGTGTGTGTTCTTCACTCCCCTTCAAAACAGTGACCAGCGTACATGCCCCCTTTCAATGCAGTGACCAGTGTACATGCCCCTTACAATGTAGCGGGTGGGTGGGAAGGTGACGTCGGGACAGTGCGTGACTAACGCACGCACGCCCCCATGCGACGTCACAGCCAGTACAGCGCCCGCCACAGTGGGGAGTGTCGGGGCGCACAATGC
Organism: Podarcis tiliguerta; assembly: GCF_965153285.1. Taxonomy (NCBI): domain Eukaryota; kingdom Metazoa; phylum Chordata; class Lepidosauria; order Squamata; family Lacertidae; genus Podarcis; species Podarcis tiliguerta. Next base: position 91,347,348 of record NC_139535.1, on the reverse strand, counting down.
GCCTCCTCCCCTTGCTAGTATCCGCCCCGGAGCCGCGGCAAAGGTGTAAAAGAGCCACATGCGGCTCTGGAGCCGCGGGTTGCAGACCCCTGGCCTATACAGTATCTGTTTTCTAATGCAGAATCAATTGTGCAATGAGCTTTTATTTTTTGGAATTAAACTGGTTTCTCCATAAGTTATCCTCAGGGAAAGCAATACACATATCGTTCTAGACTATATGTTGACTACATAGAAAAAGAAACAAGTACTCATTCTCTGTTGCTTCTGCAATAAAATAAAGAAGAAGAGAAGAGTTTGGATTTGATATCCCGCTTTATCACTACCCGAAGGAGTCTCAAAGCGGCTAAAATTATCCTTTCCTTCCTCCCCCACAACAAACACTTTGTGACGTGAGTGAGGCTGAGAGACTTCAAAGAAGTGTGACTAGCCCAATGTCACGCAGCAGCTGCATGTGGAGGAGCGGAGACGCGAACCCAGTTCACCAGATTACGAGACTACCGCTCTTAACCACTACACCACACTGGTGTTGTTGCTTCTATCTTCCCTGCTCCCAGGTAGCTAGTAGCAGTTTTTGGGTGGGTATTGGTGGGGCAAACAGCATAAGAGGAAATGGTGAAAGACTCCTTAAACCCAATCCAATTGGCAGCCCAATTTAGCTAATTTGGGAGCTCTGAATTGTGGATCACCCATGTAATGCCAAGGCTGGCCCTGGAAACCAGAAAACCCTTTCTCTGGGTAGGTAGGGAGCTCCTATCTACATCACCCCTTCACAAACCTAAAGTAGGGCAGATTTTAACCCACCAGACATACTTACTGTCTGTGGTCCCTGGTTTTGAAGAAAATTCTCGTAGTTTGTTAATGGTAAGCAACCTAACATCTCTCATTGACATGACAATGTCATAGTCCCTCTCCAGGGTTTGCCGCACTTCTACACCCATCAAAGAATCCAGGCCCAGATCAGCCAGGGAGGTGTCAGCATTTAGGCTGCTTACATCACGGACACCTATGAGAAAGAAATACAAGCATTTATTTATTCTTTTTGCTGCTGCTCAAGCCCCTCCAAACTGTCAATAGTTTCTTCACAGATCTCTTTTCCTCGCTGACACAACATTGCTAAGTAGTTATTTAAATGGGTTTTTAGCATAGCTGTCAACGTTTCCCTTTTTTTAAAGGAAATTCCCTTATTCCGAATAGGATTCTTTGCAAGAAAAGAGAAAAGTTAACAGCTATGGTTTTTAGCCCACTCTAGCGTAAAAACCTTCACCAAGATGACTGCTACACTTTAAAATACAGAAGTAAATAAGCGAGCAGTAAAAAAGAAAAACATTTTTCAGTACATTAATCATTAAAATAATAAATAAGATAGTAGTAGCAGATAAAACAGTAACCTAAAATTAACAAAATGCTGACTGGAATAAATAAGTCTTTAAGATCCTGTAACAGGTCAACAAAGAGACGGCCATGTATTTTTCCATTCAGATACCGCACTGTGTTCTCACGGCATTCAGTTTTATATGATTTCCTCCCTTTCATTAACCACATTTGATGCACTATTTCAAACTGTATAATAATTAGATCAACACCTTCAGCTAAGATATATTTGTTTAAACTTTAAAGCAATGGTAGCTTTACAAACTGGTAAATGCTCTTTGCCCCAAGGAGGCTGAAATATAAATGACGGGGAACACGGATGAATGTTACGGGAGCTAAATTAATAAATGTCTGTTAAATTCATCCTGAAATATTCACAGGGCACTCTTGCCTTGTGCATGAGTCGAGTTCCTGTGGCTAAGCATGTGACTGCATGGGGATAGACCAGGTTAATGGCCAAACTTGGCCCTCCAGATGTTTTGGGACTACAACTCTCATAATCCCTAGCTAACAGGACAAGTGGTCAGGGATGATGGGAATTGTAGTTCCAAAACATCTGGAGGGCCAAGTTTGGCCATGCCTGGCATAGACAGAGGAGCAGGATGTCACCAAAGGAGAAAGGGACAGATGCTGGTTTTTAAATGCTTGCCTTTTAAAACTGGTGGCAAAGGGTAGCCAACATTTCTACTCAGAGTAGAATCACTGAAAATAGTGGACCTAAGTCAGTCACATCCATTAATTTTAATGGGACTACACTGAGAATGCCTGATGTTGGATACACAAGTTATTTAAGCAGCAGTATAAAACTAGAAAACTATAAGGAGTATATTTTGCATTCACTACAGGGAATAAATGGCTGTATTGCAGGTATGAAAGAAGAATATTTCGGGAAATCAAAGTAGGATATAATGAGGTCTTAATGTGTTATCTAAGAAGAAAATAAGCAGATCCAGAAGGTTCCGAGTCATTTAAATGTTGGGAAATGATTTGTGCAATGCAAGAGAAAGTAAGAGCTCAAATATATTTCCACATTACTGGTGTGTTAGGAAGGAATAATAATGATGGTGTTGACAGAGGGAAAGTGAGCAAACTAGCAATTTTAGAATGAGATCATCAAATGATGATGAGAATAAACAAATGATCATCAGAACTCTCGACCAGTGTTTTTTCTAAATTAGAAACAATCAACATACATTAAAGGCTATATTCAATACGCCTATTGTAAAAAGAATAATTCACACTAAATAATTTGTTATATACACTTTTATAAGAATATAATATGAAAAAGTGAACAATAACATTAGGTCAAAGCAGAGGGAGAGAATCTGTATTTGTTGTATAACACTCCCACACTATATAGCCAGTATTTATGTAAGTGAAATATACAAATGGCTGAGCATTATCTTGAAATCTTATGTTCCAGTGGTTTAGAAATCAGTGTTTGAAGTCTGCTGGCCACTTTGGTGAGCAGAATATTCTTTAATTGCAAAGTTTAAACCACCCTCTCTTGGCATGACTACAAGGCGAAGACTGGAAGTTCCACTTCTGTTTTAGGTTAACTACAGTTAGCAATAGATCTGAACTTGAAACTGCAGTTAATATTAACTATGGTTTGTTGAAAATCAGCCAGTTTCATATATAACATTTTGAAGCCGACTGATTTCATCTCCCAATGACTCAGCACCTTTTCATCTCCCAATGACTCGGCACCTTTTCATGAAAGCACGGTTAAGGTTAATGGCGGTTTGTCTGAATTTCATTTAGCATTACGTGCAAACGCAGCCAGTGTTGAAAGAGCACCGACTCTGGAGTTGTGGCGCTCATCTCGCTTTATTGGCCAAGGGAGCCGGCGTACAGCTTCCGGGTCATGTGGCCAGCATGACTAAGCCGCTTCTGGCGAACCAGAGCAGCGCACGGAAACGTCATTTACCTTCCCGCCAGAGCGGTACCTATATATCTACTTGTACTTTGACGTGCTTTTGAACTGCTAGGTTGGCAGGAGCAGGGCCTGAGCAATGGGAGCTCACCCCTTTGCAGGGATTTGAACCGCCGACTTTCTGATTGGCAAGTCTTAGGCTCTGCGGTTTAACCCACAGCACCACCCGCGTCCCTTTTTTCACATGTAAGTTCCTGCTAAGCGTTTCCATATTCTGGTCCCCACTCTATAATTGTCTCACTTATGCTCTTCCGAGTCCGTGCCTTGTCCCACTTTTGTTCTCTGTTATGTTCTCTCTCTCTTCCAAGTTTCAAAAATGAGGGAGGTGACTGGTCCACACCTTTAAAACCCACTCCTGTGCAAACCTCTGGCCATATTTCCGCCCACATCTAATCCTCCTTGCATCCACTTGCAATGCACTGTTTTCCCCCTACGAAAGCCTATGCATGGCACAACTTTTCAAGAGCAATCCAGTTCTGTGAAATCATCTCCAGGGAACAATAGGGCTGATTGTCTTCTAGTATGAAAAAGCATAGCAGGCAATAATCATGCCAGGACAGATGATGCAGTGCAACTAGCACAATACAATCGTGAAGTAACAGCAATGGATTGTGTGAGAAACAGTGGATATAAATAAACCACAGGCAACTTTTAATCTGCATCAATTAATCAGATTTCAAAATGGTTCTCTCTTTGGCTGGTACTCTTGCAACTATTTCAGCGGCTCTGAGGGGAAGAAAAGGCCTTAACTGATGCTTCTGCTGTTTTGGTGTGCCCTCTCTCTCTCACACACACACACACAATTCCTGCATATCTACACAAAGGGTGTATGGGGCCACCATTATAAAACAGTGGCCGTGAACCTAGAGTTGCCAAATTCCAGAAAGTGAAAATCCGGACACAAAAGCCATTCAGCTTTTTTAGCAAAGTTGTTGAAATTATCCCCCCCAAATTTGATAGTTCCTACATGGGTTGCCACACATCCATGTTTTCCTGGACATTTTCGTGATTTCCTGTAATTTCCAACAGACAAATCCAGGGTATGTCAGGGAAAACATGGACATATGGCAGCCCTACCATGAACTATAATAAAATACTGTAAAAATCCTGTCAGCTACACAGTGTAGCAAATTTCCTGGGCAGATTCATTACAAGCACCATAGCTAGCTCAAGCTGTTAACTCATTTCACACCAGGATAGTTGTTTTATGCTAACTACTGGAGGTTTTCAACGAAGACAACATCACAGACTTGCTGCAATTATCCAGAGTGATATTTACCGAGAATGTGAGCAACAGCATCCACGAGGTCTTTCTGGCCGGCCCCATCACTTTTTGCCAAGACTTTTTCTGCCAGGACGAAACTGGACATGACAGGCTGAGGCTGGTTGAGGAAGTGATCCAGAACTTCCAAGCATGAGCTGAGCCTCTGTGGCAGAGTCCCTCCAATCACAGTTTCATTGGTGCCCATTGTCTCTAAGACGATACCCACGTCACCAATAGCACCCCACTGTACTGCCAGGGCTGGAAAAGAAGACAGAATGCATGGTGGTGTTTATAGAGCATATGACCAGTGGCGTAGCGTGGGTTGTCAGCACCCGGGGCAAGGCAAGTAATTTGCGCCCCCTAACCAGGTAGGGGCAGAGAGCTGCGAGTGCCCCCCCCCAAGATGTTGCGCCCGGTGCGGCCGGCCCCCCCTGCACCCCCCATGCTACGCCACTGCATATGACAAAACAAAATAGAGCAAGCAGACAGAAACAGATTTGGTGGTGCACAAAAGGCATCAGGCGGCATATGCCTAGTTCTGCGAAAATCGTTTTTTGCCTTTTACTTTCAAAAAGAGATTCCTCCGGGTTGGAGGGACTGTGCTGTTACCTGGAAGCCCATCATGCCGTCGCTGTTCACAGATGCGCTCCATGGTGGAGTTGGCAAAACCATAATTGCTCTGCCCGGCATTTCCTCTTCCACAGCTTACCGAAGAGAAAACGACAAAATGGTCCAGCTCTGGGCACTTTTGACGGGTTACTCTAGGGGGGAAAACATCACAGAGGAAGATGATTTGTTACTCGTTTTCATGAAGATTCCTCTCTCCCACATCTTAACTATCATCAAGCAGAACAGTTGTTCATATTCAGGCTTCACATGCTACTCACTGGTCCAGGTTAAGTGTCCCTGAATATTTGGGTTTGTTGACTTCCTGGAAAAATTCTGGTGTCTGATTTTCCAGCATAGCATCTTTCAAGACCTATAGGAAACCAGGAATTAGTGTTTTTCACATTTGTCCCCCACTCAGTCAAGTCAAGATACAAATCACACTTTCCTTTTCAAAACAAATACGGAAACAGAATAGCAAATTCTGGACAAAGGGCCAACCTGGATGTACTGTTGTAAATTTAAATTGCATGTCTAAAAACGCAAATGGTAGCCGTTGCAGAGGGAGGGGGATGATAATTAGTAGTTCTGCAGCTAGGGATGGTATGGTTAAACTCTCACACAATATTTGCCCTCCAGTGTGTGCTCTTTATATATATATATTTTTAAATACAAGCTTACATTTAAAGTCAAGTCTAGTTTGGTCCTAAGAAATCTAGCTAAGATATTTATGAAATATAAATTAGTGATTCTTCCTGATGAGGGTCAGATAAGTTCTCCTCATGCATTGCTTCTTTTACACATGTACAATATTAACAACTAATAGAACATGCCCCTGCTCGAATTTACTAGGAAACCTCACCCCTGCCCTTCAAGTTTTTCTGCTGACTACAAAATGAAGGGTAACATTCCATTTGGTGGCTGCTGTTTCTCCTATATCATAAGCATAACCCTAGCACCTCAGTATGACTTTCCTCTTTTGACTAAACGACAACAAACGTGGAGCAATGGAGCGATAGTTTTCTGTCTTCATGACCAGCCTTCGCCAACCTGGTGCCCTTCATGTTTTAGACTATAACAGCCCTAACCACAGGCTATGCTGGCTGGGCTTAATGGGAGCTGGAGTCCAATGATATCTGGAGACCACCAGGAAGGTTGTTCTAGAGTCTAGATCTTTCCAGAACACACTGCAGAAGAAAGCTAATCAGAATTGTTGCCTGTTAACGTGGCCCAGCCAAAGCAAACAGCAGATAAGAAGCTATCACAGGCATGTTGATCTTGAGCCACTCACCATAGCCAAGTTGAAGATGCCCCCAACTGGTCCAAGCTGAGAAGCTTCTTGTATTAAGTGTTGTGCCCCTTCAAGAGTCCCGACATCACTGGTTGACACGAGAACTTGGACACCCAACTGTTTCCATTCTTGGACACGCTTAGCCTGATAACCTGCAAATCGTGAAAATCTAGAAATGAGAATCACTGGGCACTGGATATACTTCTCATTGCAATTATTCTTCTCAGAAGTCTCGCATTGCTTCACTTTCTGGTCAGTATTTTCCTCTTCTTTCTTAATAATGGGATTAATCGTTGTCTTTTGTTTAAAGATGAACAAGTGCCTTTGCTCCTGTATATATTGTGAATTTCTTATGCTAAACCTAGATGCTTCACAACTCCATTTCAGGTTCTCTCCCCAACCTCACCCCACATGATTTCCCCACCTTTTTTATAAAAAAAAAGCCTGCAACCATTGTTCTTCAACATCATGAACTGACCCAATTTCTTGACTACTGCTCGCAAACTCAAAACTTTCCTTTCAAATGCTTTTCATTATCAACTCACCAGTTCGGATGCCGGAACGAGATGTTAGCACAAGCTTCTGTGCTCCTCTTTCAATCAGCCACTGAGCCAACTCCAGCCCAAATCCCCCAAGGCCTCCTGTGATAATGTACGTCTTATTTGGTGGGCAAGAAGTCCTGGATATGGCAGAGAGCTGGGTTTGCTTAGCTTCCTTTGGGGAACATTTCTCTTCTTCGTGGACCTGCAAATGATAGTGCAGACAGTTCATGAAAAACAATAATCTACAGAAAAACTGAAGCATGCTCTTTGTTTTTATAGCCTTGGTTTATGCTCTGCTGGCAAAGGATATCCCATGCAAGAAGCAAATGATAGATAAAGTGGGCGCAGGTGCTAAATGCTTTAGCTCATGGGTAGGCAAACTAAGGCCTGGGGGCTGGATCCGGCCCAATCGCCTTCTAAATCTGGCCCATGGATGGTCCAGGAATCAGCGTGTTTTTATAGGAGTAGAATGTGTCCTTTTATTTAAAATGCATCTCTGGGTTATTTGTGGCGCACAGGAATTCGTTCAATTTTTTTTCAAAATATAGTCCGGCCTCCCACAAGGTCTGAGGGACAGTGGACCAGCCCCCTGCTGAAAAGGTTTGCTGACCCCTGGGTTTAGCTAGTCATGCAATCCCCTTTGGGCCAAGCAGAAGGTGGGAAAAGGCAAGGGCTGAATAGCTCTGTCTAGTGAAAAGCAGGGACATCCTCAGATTTCTGTCCCCTCCCCACATCTTGTTAAGTTTCAGCAGTGCTTTGTTTTTTTTTTACTGAGAGGATGCAGGGGTATGCATACCCCTAAACATTTTGTGAATCTAAGTTTGGCCTCATTGAGGGCCAGTATTTCAATATGAGTAGGAAAATGGGAATAACCCTAAACATTTTCTTTAGGAAAAAAGCACTGCCTTTCAGTGAGAACAACAAACAATCCCTCTTCAAAGTGTTGGGGTTAGAACTGCGCACACATTCCCCACAGTGGGTCCTATACTGATTCCCATATATCGTCAGTAAAGGCACCAACAGATGCAGCTCCAGCTAAATCAGAATAAACTTAATCCACACTTTTGAGGTGCCCTGGTAGTAAGGATCAACCAGCTCACTAGTTAATGACCTTCCACTGGCAGGAAAAAGATTCTTCATTTAAGCAGGCCTTTGGCCTTCTGAGCCAATTTGTTTTCAACTGCTCTGTGTTTTAATCTGCATTTTAAATTTCATTTACATGTCTTTTTTAAAATCTTATTTCTCTCTGGAGTTTTAACACAAACTTTTGTTATCTTGTTTGGTTATTGCTGTGGATTTTCAAAAATTATTAGCTGCCTCCAGAAAAAGTGGAAAAGTGGGGTTTAAATGTAGCACATAAAAAATACTAGTTGTTTAAAAACCCGTGAAAAAAGGCCTTCATTAAACACCTTTAGGCGCCAGGCAAAAACATTCCCTCTTTAACCAGGCCTTTGGCTGATTAACATACAATGCCCTTTTTAAAATATGCTGGGGAGGAGGGGGTGTGTATTACTGGGTTGTTGCTGTTGTTATGTATTTTGTCTCTTTATATTTTAATTTTATGTTGTAACCACCCTGAGACCTGTGAATATAGGGTGGTATACAAATTTAATAAAAAATAATAATAAATAGTGTTAACGCCACCTCTCAGTGAATTTCCCTCTCTCACTCCTAGGCCTTACTATCACCACTCATAGCTGATCAGCACAGTTTGCACACACTTGGGTCACAAATGCAGTCTTTAGATCTACCAACCATACCTTGATCACAACTTTTCCAATGTGTTTTCCTTGTGCCATGTATCTGAAGGCAGCTTCTACCTCTTCTCTGTTGAAGGCAGTGGTCCGTAGAGGTTTCACCACACCGTCTCTTATGCCCTTCGTCAGCAGGTCGGACACTAGTTCCCAGTCTTTGTTTCCCTCCTCAAAAATGGCATCTAAAAGGATCCCATGGAAAGCCACGTTCTTCAAGAAAAGGGCCATTCCTACGGGGAGCAACACAGATTTATGGGCTTTACATATGGTCTTCACAACCATCAAATTCCATTTGAATATTAAAAACAATTCACATACCAGTGGCACAAACAGAAACAGAAGCCTTTGAAACGAAACTGCTATTTTTGGGAGTAAGAACTACTGGATTACATGAGCAAGGCTTAAGAGAGGCCAGTTCCACAGAAACACCACCCACACAGATTCATTGCAAAATTTATTAGAGACACGCATCATGTTATTATGATGCTAGGACCAATATGTTTAGGGAGAAAGCTAGCTCAGGAAGTGTTTTGGGGGCCACTGAAGAGTAGCGTGGTTTTGTTTCTCTGAATGACCATACTCATAAAATAAAAATCTGAGGGAAATCTTACCAAGCGGTGTGTTGTTGGACAGGTCGTATTTGCCTATTTCCAAGAAGCGTCCATGTTGAGCAAGGCAACGCAGACTGGCCTGGAGCTTCTCTTCTGATAAGGAGTTCAATACCAAGTCGACACCTGCAAACAGGAACAATATAACATTCCAGCACTGCACAGGATTCATGCTGCCCTGTCTTCCTACTAAATAATACACACACCCAATTTCTAATTAAATCTTAAGCCTTGGGAAAGGCTATATTACCTCTACCATTGGTGGCTTTCAGGACATGTTGCTCAAATGAGGTACTTCTAGAGCTGGCAAAGCTATTCGCATCAAGTTGTGGGAATCTTTTCTGGAGATATTCACGTTTCTCTTTAGAGCCTGAAATCAGACAATAAGCGTTTTGTTTTTGTAAGCTCAAGTGCCTTGCAGGCAATTTTCTTCTGTAGAAGCCAACACTAAAGAGGAATAGAGCTGATTGTTTAATGCTTCCTGAAGAGATACTGCCCCCCACAAAAAATAATGAAATAACTAGGAAAATTCTTCTTAATCACTCCCTCCATGTTTATCTCTGTGGAATAAAACATAGGCATACTTGCGATGCATACACTCTTAAAATATTGCTTCAAAAATAAACTACCTCCGAACATGAATGCCTTGTTCCAACTGAGTGTCAGAATGATCAGTAAAGGCACAAAACAAGGACAATAAGGCCTAGGGTGACTAGAAAAAGAGCGTCTCTACTTACCCACAGTAGTAAAGACACGGCAGCCCATGCTGAGGGCAATAGCAATGGCTGCTTGGCCCACACCACCTGAGCCAGAATGAATGAGCACAGTCTCGCCCTTCTTCATGCCGCCCCGGACCACCAAGGAATAGTAAGCAGTAGCATATACCACAGGAACAGAGGCTGCCTCTTCTAGAGTCCTGAAGAAAAGGAAAGAGGCCTTTCTCAGGTATCAACATATATTTTCTGAGCCAGTTATCATCTCTTGCAACTCTTTTCTACAGAGGGAAGAGGGAGGGTGAATACGCAAGATCCTAGGGAATAAATGGGGAAGCTGCACTATATTTTGCATCATCCTTGACCACTGGGTTATGCTGGCTGGGACTAATGGGAGTTGGAGTCCAACAGCATCTCTGTCATAGAGTACTAGCCAATGAATTCAAAACAGTTATACTACTAAAAAACATCAACCGCCACAAGATAGTTCTGTTGCTAACAATGCATTATTTACATCAAATCCCAATTTGCTTTTAAAAGGTCTTCAGATCAGACAGAGTGTATGTAACCTAGCCCCCACAAGAAAGAAAATGTAAACTAGCCTACCAGTTTTGTGGAACCTCCCACAGAAACCTCTTGTCAGAGTCGACCACTGTAGCCAGTCCTTTAGCTGGTAGCAATCCCATCACTTTTTTCCCTGCAGGGTCAAGTCCTGAGAATTCCATTCCCAACATGCATTGCTGCAATGTCCAGTTTCCTGAAAAAGAATGGAATGATCCCATGAAGCTACTCCAATAAAGTGTAACGCATGGAAAAAGGTAACGTCTGATGTCTAAAAGTTTGGAACGTGGCAGCAACCAGATGCTTTTAACATCTTTGCCCCTTCCCTCTCCAAATCAGTAACCAATGATGTTACATTTCTTGATTTACTCTCAAAGCAAGAATAGGTAAAGGGAACCCTGACCATTAGGTCCAGTCATGGTCGACTCTGGGGTTGTGGTGCTCATCTCGCTTTATTGGCCAAGGGAGCCAGCGTACAGTTTCCGGGTCATGTGGCCAGCATGACTAAGCCGCTTCTGGCGAACCAGAGCAGCGCACGGAAAAAACCGTTTACCTTCCCGCTGGAGCGGTACCTATTTATCTACTTGCACTTTGACATGCTTTCGAACTGCTAGGTTGGCAGGAGCTGGGACCGAGCAACGGGAGTTCACCCCGTCACGAGGATTCGAACCGCCGACCTTCCGATCGGCAAGTCCTAGACAGTGCCACCCACGTCCCTCAAAAAGCAAGAATAAGAACTTGCTAATATAAATAAGCTCTGCAGATATATATATATATTGCTCAAGGAGCTTTCCTTAGGTGTTGCATTAAATTAATTATACTAAGTGAGGCAAGAGTGTTAATCAAGTGCTATGAATGACAAAAACACAATTGAAGTGAGGAAAGGCCACTTAGCCTAGGGCACAGGAGTTCAATGTGCACAGGGAAATCAGTATCAGGAGATGTTTGCCATGTGACTCTGCTTTAAGTCAGGCCATCGGACCATTTAGCTCTGTACTGAGTATAACTGGGAATGCTCTTTGTTTAGGCAGAAGATTTTTCCTAGCAACCGCTACTTGAGATTCTTTAACTGGGCGAAGAAGCAGGGGGATTGAACCCCAGACTTTCTGCATGCAAATCATGACCGTGGAACTCTGAGCCCTCCCCCGTGTATTTATGCCTGGTTTTAGACACGGTACCCCTTATTTTTTGATAACACACTTGCATGAAGCCCCCAAAATGGCTTACAGACCGTGTGTCACTCACAATGTCAAAATATCGCGAGGTCTCTCTTGAAAGAAAAATCCCTCCCAGCTCACCTGGAATGGCATCTGGGGAGAGTTTTCCTGTAGCCAACATAATGTCACGGAAATTGAGAGATGCATAATAGACTTTGCAGAGCTGGACATTGGGATTGGTTGTGTGGAAGTGGCGAAGCGGAGAAGCGATCCAACGGAGCGAGGAAAGATCTCCACGCGTCAACACATTCACAAATGCGTATTCAGTCAGCTCTTGAGGTTGAGCTGTGGCAGAACAGGAGACAGAGCAGTCAGCATTCTTCCATTGTTACAAATAAAAGTGTGTTTGCTTGTTAATTTGTAATAATCTTTATATACCACTATATCATGAAAAATATCAAAGCGGCTTACAATATCTACATATAAGACAAACACACAAGCATTTAATATCAGAGACCACCCACTAACCATTATGGAAAGGCGTATTTTTAATTGCCGGCACATGCCTGGTGGCATAGAAAAGTTTTCAGCAGACATTTAAAGGTTGAAAAAGAAGGTGCCTGCTGAATCTCTGCTGGCAGAGCTTTCAACAGAACTGAACCTATGACACTAAAAGCTCTACTTTGTGTTGGTGTCAAATATGCAGGAGACAACTAATTACACTCCTACAGATGAACTCAGTGACTAAGCTGACATATAAGGATTTACGCAGTCCCCAAGGTACTCAGGGCTTTGTAAATTAATACAAGGACCTTGAACCTGGTTTGGTAGTAGATGGGCAGTCAGTGCAGTCAGTTTTAACAATAGCGTCACGTGTCATCGGCCATGTGCTGTAATCACAGTTGGAAAAGAACTCATACCATTTGCTGAACAGATGCCAAATGTTCAAGAGGGCATGTGTTATTTCACAGAATCAGGATGATCATGTCCCAGAAGAACAATGATTGAGGAAAGAGACTGGGCCAAGGAGTGTCTTCTTACTTTTTGTTTTCCAGACCTTATGGCAGGAGTAGCAAGCATGGTGATCTCCAGACTGGAAGACTGCAGCTCCCATCATTCCTGGCCATCAGCTGCTTTGGCTCAGGCTGATGTAAGTTGCAGTCCAACAACATCTGGAAGACACCGTTTTGGCTACCTAGGGTGTTGGGGAAATAAAAACAGTGGTATCTCAGGTTAAGTACTCAATTCGTTCCAGAGGTCCGTACTTAACCTGAAACTGTTCTTAATCAGAAGCACCACTTTAGCTAATGGGGCCTCCTGCTGCTGCCGTGCCGCCGGAGCACAATTTCTGTTCTCATCCTGAAGCAAAGTACTTAAACCGAGGTACTATTTCTGGGTTAGCGGAGTCTGTAACCTGAAGCGTATGTAACCTGAGGTACCACTGTATTGCTACAAGCTCGCTGACAATAAGAATCACCTTGTTTTAGCTGGAGATGTCTGAAAGAGCCCCACTTCCCATCACGATAAACATTCATCACCAGGTCATTCTGCAGAATCGTTTGCATCTGCTTGGTAGAAGGGGTGGTGGAGGGTTTAGGAGAAGAAGAGTCCAGGTTGGAAACAAAAAGGCACCTAGGAAGTAAAGCACACACTTAATCTAAGTGTTAGTTCATGCACATTTCTATCAGATGTTCATAAGTAGCGGCAGAAATTGAATGCTGTCACTGGATGCTGAATTTTGGTACCTGATCCTGTTGCCCCCGGGCTCCTGGCGCAGGCAATTCACCATGCCAACAATTCCTGAAGTGCCACAGCTGGTAGCCGTTAGCCACACGGGTTGTTCAGAAGGTTTTGCTAGCATTTCCTGCAGGAGAGATCCCAGGCAAGCTGATTAGTTAACACAGAAAAGAAGGATTTCCAGAACGAAAAAATGAAAAAAAAAGCAGCTCTCTCTTTCACTCGAACTGAGAGTGCACTTTTTAAAAAGCCAGTAACTTCATTGAGAAGTAGATGAAAGGCCTGGGAACAAGAATGGAAAGCAGCTACTTCCCATATTGAAAACCGTTACCTTCAAAGGTTCCACCCATTTGTAGTGAGTCTCATCCACCGGCAGGAAAACAGGCTCCTTCGCAGGAACTGGCCGACGGCATAAAAAGATGGTTGCGCCAAAGGAGGATCTTTTTACAGCTACCAAATTCAGACCAGCCTTGCTAATTAAGTCCTCCCATTCTACCTGCCAAGACAATAAGTTTAAAATGTATAAGATGGAACCAAGCAAATGATTCTTGAACAAACAATTGTCTCAACTGCTGGCTTCACAAAACAAAGATTTTGGAAATCACCACTCTATTGTTGAGAGCTGATTTTAACTGCTGTTCTTGCCTTTTTGATCTGCTCTTTGCATCTGGTGAAAAATTATTGACTTCCATGGGGCTGCATGCAACAGATGATAGAGATAGATAGATAGATGATAGATAGATAGATGATAGATAGATAGATAGATAGATAGATAGATGATAGATATAGATATGACATTGATCATATATTGAAACATATACAGAATGTTAATATTTTTGTTTGGGAAGTGTATTTATAAACCAGATACTTGCAGCCCTAACAATGCAATCCTATGGATGTTTGCTCAGAAGTAAGCACCACTGACTTGCATTGGTCTTACTCCCAGGTAAGTGTGTAAAGGATTGCAGCCTAAATTTCCATTTTATTTGCCAATATCTATTGCCGTTAGGCTTAGCAACCTGGCTACATTTCAGCTTCTGAGATTACCTCTCCTTGTTGTTGTTGTGGTAGTACTGCACTTTTTAAAGAGGCCTGGTGAGTGTCTGTCACACCCCAGTCATGTACATCGATGGGAATTGTTGCTTCTGTGAATCACTAAGGTAGGCAGTTATATGGCTGGTTGTATACTAAGCAATCATACCCCAGCTGGGCAGCACTGCAGTGTGGCAGATCAGGTTAACCACTGCCACAGGCAAAACCACAGGCAAAATTCTATGCCAGTCTGGGGATGGCAAGTGGGGCCAGCTCATGATCCAGTGAACCCTGGGATGGCTCAGCTGCTCCCCCTTTCCACCCACAGAATTCTGTTTTGGGGATTTCTGCAAGCTGCTGCCAGTGGGAATCCCAGAAACGGTACCTCTGCCTGCCTGCACTTTCAGCAGGCAGAACAGGCAGTTCCATGCCAGAGGAGTGACCCTGGCATCTCTGAGGGGATAGGTAGGTGGAATTCTTTTGGGCTGAGCAGAGAGACAGCCCTCTGCAATATCAACCGCTGGATTTGGAGTTTGGATTGCAGTCTTAGTTATTGTAAATACATTGTGATTGTCCCTAAGTAGAACAACAAAATAATTTACTGTTTTTCCAAGGCAAGAGTTCTCTACAGTGGTACCTCAGGTTAAGTACTTAATTTGTTCCGGAGGTCCGTTCTTAACCTGAAACTCTGCTTAACCTGAAGCACCACTTCAGCTAATGGGGCCTCCTACTGCCGCCGCTGCACGATTTCTGTTCTTATCCTGAAACAAAGTTCTTAACCTGAAGCACTATTTCTGGGTTAGCGGAGTGTGTAACCTGAAGCGTATGTAACCTCAGGCATATGTAACCCAAGGTACCACTGTACTGATTCATTTTCTTTTCTAATCATAAAAATGCCCCCTTCCCCAAAACAAAATACTTGATACCAGTTCGCACCATACAGTTAGTATGCCTTTTCAAACCCTAAGAATAGGAACCAATAATCTAAACAACAGAGGAGAGTCTAAATCTGCCTAAAACTACGGATTATTTCTGGAGGTTTTTTTTTTATGAATAGTTTAAAAGGAAAATGAAAAACGAAACACCACTCCAAACTCATTGCTCTGAGCAAAGCATGATCTACAGCCAACTGAAGAGAAATAACAAGGGCTTATAAATTTACCTGAGTCAAGAGACCAGGTTTCTCCTTCAGCTCGGGAGATGTGAGGAAGCTGACAATTTCTCCAAGAGTTTCTCCCTTCAGAAGAGTGTGCAGTAAGACAAAACCACCATCCTTCACTGTGGCCGCCATGTTGGAGAGCACCTCTGCTGGATTCCTGAAAGGGTTCAATGCGCAGTTGCACACGAGGAGATCAGCATTTGCCAGATTTCCGGAAGGAGGGTTTGCAGGGTCCCACTGCTGAGTAGAAACACCAAGTTCTTGCAAACGGCTCTCATTGGATGCCAATATTTCTGGGGCTCTGTCAGTGGCAGTGTAGTCCAGTTGAAGCATGGGTTGAGTGTTCAGGATACTTGTGACGCGCGAGTATAAGTGCCCGTCTCCTGCCAGGGCCTGTAAACAAAAAGAGTAGCCATTAATGAAAAGCACCGTGTGTCATTAACACACATGGAGAAAGCACACTCACGGAGAAAAGTTTTGCCTCTCTGCAGAGCTGCACCCCAGCTCACCTCGACTATCTTCATCTTGCGGCTGGTGATGTTTTCCAGTGCCACGTCCACACAGGTCTTCAGCTCAGCAAAATCCAGCAAGCCATTGAGGAGGGGGTCTTCTTGAAGATGCAGCTTCTCTCGAGTCACAACCTGTTCCAGCTCTGAGTAGAGGTTTCCGTTCAGCTCCAGGCGACAGATCTCAGCAAGGATGTGCAGGAGGCCCTTCTGCTCAGGTTCTGTCTGTGCAGACGTCTTTATATTCTCTAGCCCTGGAATAGCCAGCTTGACTCCATGCTTTGCTATCTTCTTCTGTAATTTCTGGATCAACTCTGTAGAGGAGAGAAGGAATATGAAAACAAAATTATGTATGTTGCTGGTGCTTTTGACTTTGCTAATATTGTTCACAGGAGGCATTTGACTTCCAAATATGCCTACCCAGACCTAAAGGTCGTTTCCTAAGGGGCTTCTCCCTACATCCTTGCCAAATGAGATGGGGTGTCTACTTCATACCGGATGCATCCTATCAGAAAGCATAGTGATATAAGAATTTTCTTACCTTTGCAATGGTCAAAGCTGGAGTGAAGCTGGGCATTGGAGGACAAGCAGCCATTCTCCACATACGGCACAAAGCAAAATTTCTCAAGTGTGGGAGGGGTCTGATCCTGCTGGCGCCGAGGAGCCACACTAGCGTGAAGACCAGTGATCTGGACAGCTCCTGCTGTGATGGTGTCAAAGCAGCGGTCCACAACAGCATCAAAAGCTACAAGGCAAGGCAAGAGTCAGCAGAAAGCACTGGGAAAGCAGTGAAAACGTAGTGCAATCAGGTGGAGAAGGATTTCTCTGAATTTGGTCTAAGAGAAAATCCAGTTGCTAACAGCTTTATGACTCCCATAAATCTATCTTACTGCTTTAAGGTAAAGGTAAAGGGACCCCTGACTATTAAGTCCAGTCGTGACCAACTCTGGGGTTGCGGCGCTCATCTTGCTTTATATGCTGAGGGAGCCGGTGTACACCTTCCGGGTCATGTGGCCAGCATGCCTAAGCTACTTCTGGCGAACCAGAGCAGCGCACGGAAACGCCGTTCACCTTCCCGCTGGAGCGGTACCTATTTATCTACTTGCACTTTGACGTGCTTTCAAACTGCTAGGTGGGCAGGAGCAGGGACCGAGCAACGGGAGCTCACCACGTTGCGGGAATTCGAACCGCTGACCTTCTGATCAGCAAGTCCTAGGCTCTGTGGTTTAACCCACAGTGCCACCCGTGTCCTTTCCATCTTACTGCTTTAAGTCGGCACAAATACTTTTGAATTTTGTTGTCCATAAAGGAGCCCCTATTTTTTTAAAAAATGGGATTGCCCATTACCTTCAATCTCATCGTTGTATTTCTGTGCACGTTCTTGGTGTAACTTTGGATCAATGCAAACAGAGCGGATTCTGGTTGGCAAGCGCAGACTTCTTCCTGTTTCCCCCAAGATGATCAAATGCAGCAGGGTGTCAAGGAATGTCACCCAATTCCCGCTCCACAACACCTTCCCAACATTCCCTGGGGACAAGAAGCAATCTAATTAGCACACAACAGCCACCGGCATGACAACAGCAGCACAAAGTGAGAAACTATTCACATCTCTGTCTTCTGTATCAACTGCACTGGCTCTGCCCCCAAAGTCCTTGTGCTTTCCAAGCTAGCTAAGGGGAAGCAATGCCTAGACGGATCTCCCGTTTCTCAAAAGCTTGCCTAATTGTGAACATCTGTTATCAACATTTATGAATTAGAATTGACTTTCGTTTCTTCATCAGTCACTGAGATGAAGAAGCTTCCCAAAAATGGAAGGGTGAACAAGGCTATCGATGGCTATTGGCTACAATGGCTATGTTCTAACTACACTGTTGGAGGCTGTACATTTCTCAACACCAGTTACTGGGAATCACAAGTATTCTTTTATTATCTATTTAGTTATAAAATTTCTATACTGCCCTTCATCCGAAGATCACAGGGCGCTTTACAATATGCAAGCACAAAAATACATACCATAATAACAAATGAAAAAAACACCCCACATCATCATTATGAATGCTGTTGCACTCAGTTCCCGGCTTTGGAGCTTTCCTATGAAACAACTGGTTGGCCACTGTGAGAACAGGATGCTGAACTAGATGAGCCATTGCTATGATTCAACAAGGGCCTTCCTACATTCAAAATGAATAGTAATAATCCTTAGCCCTATCTTTCAGTTAAGGTACATGGTCTTACCATTACTACTAGATTCCAAGAGTCCCTGGAATGTTGGCCCGTAATCATAACCACGCAGACGAAGCTCTTTGTAAATGTCCCCCTTGGTTAAACGGACGTCTGGGCATGTGTTTGGCTGGATCTCCATATCAATTTGCTGGTTGCGAAAGTTATTCAGAGCGGTTTCTTCCAAAGGGCAGATTTTTCCTAGGAGACACAGTATGTAGAAGAAAGGGCAAGTGAATGGTGAGGCCGACACCCCTTTGATTTCTTCAGAGTACATGTAGTGGGAGCAATTACTTACCACTCACAGCCAGATTTCCATTCCCAGACACTTCAAAACGCTGAGAAGCTGGCATGAGCCTCACCTCTAGCTGTGTTGCACCTGCAAGGTAGCCAGAAATTGCCAGAATATTAGAGTTTAAACATAGCCTGCAGAAACATGGTTCACCAGACTATGTTAATTGCGTAAGCTCCAGAGACTTTGACTAGCCTCACCTCTCTTAGGTAGTATTGTTGCCTGGTGGATTGTAACATCTTCAAACATGACAGGTATTTCTTCCATGGAGGTCCCTAGAGATCTTGCCAGAGTGCGCCAGGCCAGCACCAAGTAGCCAGTGGCTGGGTACAGAACCCTGCCATCAATGCAGTGACCCACCAAATAATTATCAGGTGATTCAGGATTCACATCTGTCAATGATGATTAAAAATAATAATGAACAAAGCATATTTTTCAAACCTACATCTCTGGCCCAAGAAGACTCCAAAGCTGTTTCCCACAAGTCGCCAAAATCCAAGCACAAATGTTCCCACTTCCCCACCACCACCATCCAGTATAAGTTTCAGTGCTGCAAACATCTAAAAGAAAGCAGCTCTTCCCCCCATTCCCTAGTTTCCCATCATCGATTTAATTCTGCTAAAGCAAGGGCATCCTTTAGGAGCTTGTCTTACTACAATTTCCACCATCCCTTACCCATTGGTCATATTGGCAGGGGCTGATAGATCTAGGAGCACAGCAATGTATGGAGGGCCACCGGTCCCCCATCCCCATAGGAGCCAGCTCCTAGGGGTTGAGTTTCCTTTGGCCCCCCAAATAAAATATTTGAGGGGGCCACCCACCCAATCGCTCAAATGTGAGCGATTATGCAGGGTGGGGCTTACTCCCCCCCTCAATATTTTATTAAAGTTGGCACCTCTGCCCATCCCTGTGTCCCAAAGTGATACAAGGTGTATGGTGGTTCAAACATTTCCCCTAGAGATAAATTCTGAAAATGCCATTTTGAGCATTTTAAGATGATCTGCTTTTGGAGAACGAAGTAGCTGGTACACACCAATATTGTAGACCGTTGCTGATCCAGAACCACCAGCGCCCGTTGGGAAGTCTTCAGCTTTTGGGATATCCCATGTCTGACTGTGGTCCCAGAGAATGTAAGGGGAGATAAGGGGAGTCCCCAAAGGCGCAGGATATTCAGCAGGTGGAAACAGATTGTTCGCAAGGACATTGATTCTAAGAACACACATAAACATTGAATTTGTGAAGTTGCATGCAACAGTAAGAAGGTATAGTAACAGTAGCAAATGGAAGGCAAAGCAATAGCTAGGAGCCAACATGGGACTAAGGACCCCCAACCACTATTTTCCGTGGTCCTGGTTTCTTCTAAAAATGTGCAGTATTTTCTCCCTTCTCTTCAAACGGCAAAACAGCTTTTTGGAACATGGCAAGGAACTCAGGCATCAATGGAAGTTCTGGTTTCAGAGACACAGAGATTGATGTCGCTACAAAAGCTGGATCCTACACAAAGCTTTTGAAACAAATACACTAGGTTTTCAATTCGCCTGAATGAAAGCAACCCCTATCCATTTTGCTACTATGCTCGTGTCATAAATGGCCCTGCAGCACTTCTCCCCATGACATTCAATCCTGCTTTAAGGTAGCAACATAGCTGGGGAGGGGGGAACTACTAATGGTATAATTCAATCTATTCCAAAAATGACTTCCACTTGCACAATGGGAATTTCATTGGCTCTTCATCTCTCTTCCAGAGGGTCCCCCAGCCCTTGTCTGGATTTGAGTTTGAGGGTGTGCAAAGGGCTGGAGGGAACAGGAAGTTTCCATTGGGCTCACAGACGTCTGCTGTGCAAGAAGAGCTGCAGAGCTGGATATTGCCCTATGCTTCTCATTAGCTTTCACTCATCTCCTTACCCTGTAAGGTGGATTTTTCCAATATGTGTCAGGAAGAATTCCAGGTTGTTTTTATGTTCTTTCTTCATCAAGGGTAAAATGGTGCAGGTTGGCTTCAAAGCTCTTCTCAGGATTGCCTAGACAGGTGGAGTTCAAAATGTTATCAGTAAAGAAAAGAAATCACTGGCTTCCTTCTTCTAAAACAGACCATTAGCCAAGGTGGTCAAATGTTTTTCTGGCTCTACAAGAGAAAAATGTTGGCAACCCCAGAAGGAAATACCATTTTATATAACAATAATATTCTGCCTTCTGCAAATGGAAGGGACTTCTCCAATGGAGGTTCCTGCTGAATGTGGTGATTTTTGCTAATTACAGCCCTTGGCGGCACCACCCACGTTGTTCCAAAACAGTTTTTGGAGGAATATAGGGGGAACAAGGAATCAATGGAAATCCTCTCCCTTCCACCTCACTTTAGCCAGCAACAGTATCCCGTGAACAGAATTGGCTCAAGGAACTTGAAATCCTAGGCATTTCCTGGAAAAATCTACAGACACCCAGCACTCAGTGAAAGTAAAACACAAATCATTTTTTTTAAAAAACAACAACACTAGACTCCAGCAAACACTACTGGTATACATGCATAGTTTTACAGGCTGTGCTTTACACTGTGAATCCATAGTAGAAAACCACAGACTAGACTAGAAAAACTGGAAAAGAAGTTATATGCAAAACAGCCAAGAGAGCAACAGAGCTTAATAACTGTTGCATAATTTTAGGTTACACAAACCAAACCTTTGCATTTACATTAGTACACTGAATCTTCGTCATAAATGTGCTATGGCTTCAAGGAACCTTAAGAGGCATCCCAAACAAATACATTTTGCCAAGACACTTTTTTCCTTTTCAATCCTGCCACAAAATAAGACTTGTGCCTCGATCCAAACTACGTTTACATGGGATTTAGTTCTATTGGTGACAGCAGAACTAATGTCCAAGAAAAAAGGCTTAGGATTGCGCTCCAAGCCTGCCGTTTATAAGCTCAGTTACATGGGAGTGAGCCTCATTGTTGAACTCATATTCCAATAAAATCCCTCCATTAGCAGTCTCCCTTCACTAGAAGGATCTCAATCAGAAGACAAATAAAATAGCCTAGGCATGACTCTGGTGGGAGACATGTATTTAGAAGGACCACAATGATAGACACTTGCTACCCATCTTTTCTCCAGTGGCCCCAAGGAAATGGAAGGAGTGACTACAGCCCAGCCCTTCCACAGCAACATGGGCAGCTCTTGATGCAATGCTGGGAGTAGGCTCTTATGAAATTCTATGTAGCTGCCTTGTGCTGTTTTCAGACAGAGACACTGGGCAAATCAATGCCAACATCTCTATTCAGTAACAAACTGCTACTCCTTGTGCAAAAGCAGGGAAGAGGAACCTGTGGCCCTGCAGATGTTTCAGGACTAAAATCCCTGCTATCCCTTATTTAAAAGAAAACAAAACTACCAAAGGAGAATTATTCTCTGACATCGTACCAAAATCACAAGTTACCAACGAACCAGAAAAACTACCGTAACAGCTATGCTAAGCTCAGGTAAATAGGACAGCCTTTACCTGGCGCTTTAAGACTATAACGTAGGCGAGAAAGGCTCACAACATTTTATTGCCCAAGGTGGAGCAGCAAACAGCCACAAGTCAAGGTGTACAGTACTGAAGGCCAGTCAAGTTATTTTGGCAACTGAACACCAAAAGAAGACATCTTCCCCTCCCTGGCAGTAAAAATACAAGAAGAACAAACTAAGCGACAAAGACATTTCGCCCTTTCATGAACACCCAAATTCTGCTGCCTGAGGTTGCCACCTAACTGTGCCTAACAGTAGGGTGGGTCTTGACAGAAGGCCGACACGGATCTCTTTTGGGAAGGAGTCCTACACCTGAGGAACAATAACAAAAAAGACCCTATCTATTGTCACCAATTCTTTCACTTCCTGCAAGAAGACAGAAAATACCTCTAATTTTGTCAAAAATTCATTGCTTACGTCTTTCAATGTAAGTTGCTTGGATACCTTGGTAATAAGTGACTAAGAAATCTTAATGGTAATGATAACAAATGTTATGATCACAACCTAAGATGTTATTTCATTTATCCTCCCTGCCACTTTCTTCTCACACATTATATTCATCTATTTGCTGGATTCTGTTTTCTTCTCCTTGGTTTCTGGCGTATACACAGCAGTGAATGAATACACTTAAATTACTAGGTTCTTGAGGGAAAGCTGCATGGAAATTTAGGATAACTGATGAGGGAAGGTGGTGGGAACCAGAGTGGAAACCATTGTGGTCACTAGAAAAAGGGAGAATCTTGTCCCGATGCCTCACCAGCTTCAGGCCATGAGTGAACCCCAAAGGTAATACCTGCAGAAGGGCATGTGGGGCAATCTCCACGACCACAGCATCTTCTGGAATATGTCTCAGGCCTTCTTGGAACAAGACTGGGCTCACAAGGTTATTCACATGGTACTCAGCAGAAGAGTTCTGAGCCAGATCGCTTTGCCACTGAGATTCAGGGATGGAAGTGCTGATCCAGCGGGAGGAACGAGGCTTTGGACTGGGAATAACCTAGAAATAAAGAAAATGAGAAAAATGAGACAGGAGACTTAAGCAAAAAAGAACCACACCATACAATTCATGTGCAACCTTTCCGCCCCAGTGAGAAGCTATTTAGGAGCATTACCTTCTTCAGGGCGCTAAGCAGCACTGGTGCGATGGACGCCATATAGTATGAGTGAAAAGCAACTCCTGCGCTGAGCACCTCTTTCGCAAATACACCTTCTGCTTTCAGCTTGGCTACAAATTTGACCACAGAGTCCTAAGGAAAGCGGGAGGGAAATAGCATCGAACAGGTGTTACAAGGGCCTGGTACACTGCAATAAGCCTCTGCCTGTGAAGCAGCCATCATTCTCCATAACTCGCTCGTACATGGCTTATCCGATATTCCTAAGTGTATATGCAATAATATCCATTATATAAACCCAAATCCCCCGAACACTGTGGAGCCCTGAGCACAAGAAATGGACTGCAGCTGGAAGGAGGTGAGTTTTGCATTCTGACTGGGATTTACCGGCCAAATCTTTAGATTCAGGCTGCTAGCATTAACTTTATTGCTAGCCTTCATTTTCAGATGCAAGTGATAGCATTTCCTCTGGTGAGTTTGCTTTCATTCTCAATTCAATTTGACCTTATTTAATCAGGTGCCTCTTCTTGACCTCCTGAGGTTTGGCCCGGGGAAAATTTCCAGTGATGAGGACACGTCATTCGATATCCTAAACATGTAGCAATTTAAGTATTGGTTCATACTAAGTTCTCACCTGAGGCCCTGAAACAGTGACAGTGTCTTCAGAGTTGTGACAGGCAGGGACCACTCCGGCAGGGCACTTACGTTTACACTCCTCCCATGTCAGACCTGTAAAAGACAGATTGCTTTGGATGAGTTCAGCCCTCTAAGGAGTAGTTATGAAGAAAGTTTTCCCTAGAGCAAGTGAGGCAAAACAACTCCCAATTTCCTAGTGTCTTATTCCCCAGCTAGAACTAGACAGGACATTCTAGAACACATTCCTTACAACCATTTCAGCTGCATAATACTTAGGGATGGGCAAATATATCAGTTTTCGTCTCTCTTAAAGGTAAAGGTAAAGGGACCCCTGACCATTCGGTCCAGTCGTGACCGACTCTGGGGTTGCGGCACTCATCTCGCATTATTGGCCAAGGGAGCCGGCGTACAGCTTCCGGGTCATGTGGCCAGCATGACTAAGCTGCTTCTGGCGAACCAGAGCAGCGCACGGAAACGCCATTTACCTTCCCGCCAGAGCGGTACCTATTTATCTACTTGCACTTTGTGGTGCTTTCAAACTGCTAGATTGGCAGGAGCAGGGACCGAGCAACGGGAGCTCACCCTGTCGCGGGGATTCGAACCGCTGACCCTCTGATTGGCAAGTCCTAGGCTCTGTGGTTTAGCCCACAGCGCCACCCGCGTCCCTCCTTAGTCTCTCGTTTTTCCAATCATAAATTTGATTTTCCACTTCAGTTTGATTTTTTTTAAAAGTCCTTATGAAAATTCATCAGCATTTTAGTGTTATTTTTTCTTTAAATTTTTTTATTCCTCCGCAAAGCAATTCCCCCAAATATGTTATATGCATCTATATGCTCACTTAACCCTAGTATAAATATTTTTTAAAAACACATACATTTAAGAGAAGTGTGAGTTTCAAAGGAAGGGTACGTTTTGGTTCAGAAATGGTTTTAGAAATTGTGACTGAGGTAAGTTCATCTGTAAGTGTGAACTGAATCCCTCATCACATTAGAGGAATTATGAGGACCAGGAATGATATTTTATATTATTTAAAATATTTACAGCCTGCCTTTCATTGCAATGTGGCACCATGGCAGGGTACAATAGTATAAATTAAAACCAATAACTACAATTATAAAACATAGCAGATAAAATATATAGTAAAAACTACAGCAGAAACACCAGTACCAGTATGGTTTAAAAACAACAACAGCAACACCAACAACAACAGACAGCTAACCCACCCCACCCCCTATAAAGACCTGCTTGAATTGATGGGTTTTCAGTAAGTGCCAGAAACTCCTAAATGTTGGCACCAATCCTATTTCACAAGGGACGGATTAATACCATAGTTGGGGTGCCACCACAAAACAAGTCCTTTCCCTGGTTGCCACATACTAGATTTAACTTAGATGTGGAACAACCAACGACAGAATCAGCTGCTGATCTCAACACACACATAGGTTCTTATGAAAGGGTGTTTCTTCAGACAGCTAGATTGAATGTTGCCCAAATCTCACATCCTAATCCATAAACAAGTAGGTGTGCAGTGCAATGCTAGGCATGTTCACTCAGAAGTACTGAGTCATAACTAAACGTGCACAGAATTACAGTTACATAAAGCACAATAATACTCAGAGGTTAGATGCTTAAAAATCAAGCTAATCTGGCAAAAGATCAAACCAACCATATGTTGGGTTGTACCCACAGCAGTGGGAGGTCCAGTCACAAACCTTTCCCCCTTGCAGTTAATACATTTCCAAAGCTACACAAAGCAAACTGAAACCAATGTGCATTATCAGTATAAAAACCTGCTGCATCCCCTCAAGGGCTCATAAACTGACCAACCTAGCAATCACTGCTGTCTGTATATGTAACAATATTTATCTGTAACTGAGCCTCTGAGGCTTAGGCATCAACACTTACCCTGTAGAACCTCACTAATTCCTTAGTGATGGAGCCACCACTATCCTAATGGGTAAGGCTGATAGGAGCTGTAGTCCAGCAACATCAGGCAGGCATCATTTTGGCTACCCATGCAGATTATGGTCTGATTGATGCACATAAATTGTCCTTTTTATAAAACCTTTTGAGTGCGGGCTTCAATGAGATCTTGCTAAGGAGCTTCCTAAACTATAGCAGATATAATATAATCCTGTCTCTCAATCGCCCTCATAACAGTCTCTTCTAGGTCTATCTCTTACCAATTTTAAAATGAATACTTTATAAAGGAAATGTTCCATAGAGTATTTTGTTGAAATGTAGCTTTACTAGAGAGTCGTAATACCACCTTGTACTATGCATTAGGATAGTTTATAGTTATTGTCTACCACTTAGATAGTATAAAGAAGATGAATTGTTACGAGACAATTTTGTGACGCTTGAATTTCCTGTGTAAAAAAAATGCTCTTATCTGATTTTACAATGTGCAATACCAACTGCACCTTGCTAATCCTAAAGAAACTATGTAAGTAGGTGTAGGTACCAATCTGAAAAGAAAGGACCTTTGGGGCTGGCAGTAGCTCAGAAGTAGGGCAGCTGTTTTGCATGCAGAAGATTCCAGAAGATCAAAGACATCGCCAGGTAGGGATGAGAGAACCCTGACTGAAACCTTGGAGATTTTCTGCCAGTCCATATAGACATTACTAAGCTAGATGGAGCAATTGTCTGCCTCCTTATAAGCCAAGTGACTTATAATCAACCAGTTGTACATAACCAATTGTCAGACATATTATATATGCTCTGATGAATGCTTGCCTGCTTTTAAGCATCACAAAACCGGTTTACAGAATGTCCACTTGGAGGCCGATTAACGGCATGTAACAGCAACGAAACCTCAATCCATAAAAACTCTGATATTTTTCTGGATTTTATCAAATATTGCCCAGGGTAAATAAATCCAGCCTCTTTAAACCTGCCCCATACTGCATTAAGGCAACTAGATGAGAACAGTTCTGTGAAGTGAAGGTAAGATTAAAACAGATCATCTGACAAATAAATAATAGAGCACATCTAGTTACCTACCAACAGCAGCCATGCCTCCTGGTGGTAGCTTGGCCTCTTTGATGCACCGGCCCCTCCAATAGGCAGCAAGAACAGCTTCTTCGTGACTTAAGGAGTTATCTGCATAGCCACAGGCTAGCTCCCCAACCGAGTGACCAACAATTCCGTCAGGCTGCAAACCCATGGCCTTTAAAAGATCGATCTGTGCAATCTGGGGATTAGAAAATGGGCAGCAGTCTTTTTTTATGCCTTTGTGTGGAGTTCTCGCATGCCGCTTTCTATCAGTCAAAGCGGTCTCAAAGTGGTTTTACATAAAAACAAGCAATGTGATTTGCAGAACTCATCTAATACAATTAAAAGCAACAGTAAAAAAGGACAATAAATGTTAAAATACAAAAATGGGGGGAGAGGAAGATGACAGGCTGAAAAAAATGACTCTAAACATGGCCTTTGAAATCCTGGGAAATGAGGGGAGTTTTTACCATGGGCTGGAAGCCCCTCAGTGCCATAGCCATACAAAATTCCTTTTCACTCCTCCTCTACTGCCTTCTTCATTCCGCAACAGCACAATGCTTATGGGTCTGCTGAATAACTTATCCTATTCCTACACTTGCGGAAATCTTGCTTATCAGTTGCTTTATGCAATCCACAGTCACATTCTGTCGCATCTCCTAGTAGGCCCACACACGCTGCTCATTCACCTCCTCTTTGCCCTCATGCTGCCCTCTGCTTCCTCCTTAGCGGGAGCCAAGCAGGCTCAAAATGTAGAACAGCGTATGCAATCTTACCTTGGGGAGTTTGCCACATGATACATGAATCTTTTATTTGTTAATTATTACATTTATACCCTACCTTTCCTCCAAGGAGCTCTAGAGGCCTACAGTGTTTCTCCCCCTTACCATTTTATCCTCACAACAACCTGCTTAGGCTGAGGGAGAATGAGTGGCCCAACATCACCTAGTGGGCTTCATGGCTGGGTAAGGATTCCAGGCCCAAATCTCACTACAAAACATTGTTTCCTGGAAACAGGAAATGCCTAATAGCATTGACCCTTAACTCGCATTTCTTTATTTTTTAAAAAATCACATCTAGTGATTTTTCCTCCTCCCATCCGGCTTATTGAATGCCTGCTGTCAAAAAGGCATCTGTTGTTTTCCCTAGCTCTTTAGGAAAGTGCTGTTACGTGTACACAAAGATCCCATCACTAAATGTACTCAACAGAAACATCCCCCTCTTGTCACACTCAAATCCAGACACCCACTTAGCAGAACTTGCTGCTCTCGAGCAACAACAAAGAGCAAGACTCTGAGCTAGCATCAAAACTTTTGTCTCTATGTGCCAACCTGCAGAATAATGGCAGCAGATGGTATGCCTACACAGGTATAAGCAATCAGCATGGAGGTGTTGTAAAGGCTCACATCCGCACACGGCCACCTTAAAAGGGCTAAGGACAGGACAGCTCAGAAGGTGAAATGGGAGTGTTCAGAAATGCTCCTCTTTCCATTTTGCTTCCTCTACCCAGTGCCAGAATAAAAGCAAAGCCTTTCGCATGGAAACTGGAGCAGTTGCCAGTGATCCCAGGCTGAAAGGTGGGTTGCAAAGATGACTGTCTACATGATGTACATCACTAGAACTGATGAGGAAAACAGTGAGCCATGAGAAGAGTCCCTTTTCATGGGAGGCACAAAGCAAAGGGGGAGACCTTCCTTCTTACCTGAATAGCAGCAAGTCCAACGAAAGCATTGACAGTGTCGTTAAAAGTGTTCTCATCCGTGCTCTGGAGTAGATCGGAAACCTTCAGGCCCGTGTCTTTCAGAGCCTCATCTGAACGCAAGATGGATTGCCGGAAGAGATCGAGCTGCATCAGGCTAAGCCCCATTCCTTTCCACTGGGTGCCCATGCCTATGGGATGGAACAAGCAGAGGAGTATCTTTTAGTGCTGCTGGGTATGTGAAGAGCATGAGGATGTGACATTTTACTTTGACATTGAGAGTGGTGCTTCAGATGTAAAAGATATGAAACCCTTCAAGCCAGGGCTTTTTTTTTCCAGCTGGAACTCAGTTCCAGCACCTCTCAGGTGGGCACCATTGCCATTATAAGAGAACAACGGAAGAAGGGAAGAAGAAAAGGAGTTTGGATTTGATATCCCGTGTTATCACTACCCAAAGGAGTCTCAAAGTGGCTCACAATCTCCTTTCCCTTCCTCCTCCACAACAAACACTCTGTGAGGTGAGTGGGGCTGAGAGACTTCAGAGAAGTGTGACTGGCCCAAGGTCAGCCAGCAGCTGCATGCGGAGGAGTGGAGACGCGAACCTGGTTCACCAGATTACGAGTCCACCGCTCTTAACCACTACACCACACTGGCTCACTGGAAGTGTTCATGGTGAGTTGTAGCACTTCTTTTTCTAGAAAAATAGCACTGCTTCTAGCTAGCTAGAAGCATCATTTCATACTACCGGTGTGTGTAGCTGCCTTTTACTGCCATTGGTCTATCTAGTTCAGTATTGTCCACATCAACAAGGCTTCAGACAGGGAACATTCACAGCCATACTAGGGAGATGCTGGAGATCCGAACCTAGAGCCCTCTGCATGTGAAGCAGATGTTCTGCCACTGAGCAGCGGCACTTTCCTAAATCTCTCTCTCTTTCTATGTGTGTGTGTCTGTGCCTGCTATAATCGGTGTGAGCTACTCAGCTTTATGACTGTATTAAATAAATCATAAGGCTATTTGGCACGACATAAAACTTTGGAAAATTAGAAATCTAGGCTCAAACAAAAGGAGAGTGCATGTGTGATTAGTACGCAATTTACCTGAGCAGATGTACCACAGGGGCCGCCCTGAGGCCTGAGCATTCTGAACCTCCTTCACATCGCTCTCGCTGCCAATCAAGGTGTAGCCCCTATAAGGCATGGATGACACTGGTATCCCAGAGATATCATTGAGCATGCTCAGAAGTGCTGTGTGTTGCTGCAGATTTCTGCTCTGTTCTATTAATGTTTCTACTGCTTCTTGAGTCCTTCCACAAAACTGCACCAATCGTGGCAAATTATGAGTCTCCGGGGAGGACGATGTCTTCTCGTTGGGCCTCAGAATGACATGGGCATTTGAGCCTCCAAAGCCAAAGGAATTGATACCACAAAGGTGACCTTTTGTGGGGGTTGGTTTAGTAACGACTTGTACACGACCATCTTGTAAGGCAGGAATATCTGGATTTGGGGTGTTGTAGTGAATGTTGGGTGCCCACAGACCATGCTCTAAAGAGAGAACCACCTGAGAAATAGAGAACATAACAGTGCAGGCTAAGAACATTTTTCAATCATGCATATTTTGCATAGTTTGGGATAGAAACCTCAGATCCTCAGGAATCAAGTTTTACATTAGAAGATAATCATTGCAGTTCAATCTACTAATATAGAAACAGGACATGTATCCTCACTTAGCACCTTTTCTTGTGTCATATCTACTTATCAGACTAATCAATTCTTCAGAAGTTGGCAGGTCAGAATTATCTTCTACTGAGAATCTAAGGCTCAGAATGGTGACGTAACTTGATAAATGCCTTGAAGCAAATCAGAATGCTTGCCCAGAACCTGTTTCTCAAATTGTAGCTCCCACTCATCTAATCCCTAAATTTTGCTGTGTTATACGCTGTGGCTCATTAATTATAGTTGATCGACTGGATGTGTTGGAGCTATGATCCTATCTGCTATGACCATTCCACACATTTTGCTTTCTCACCATCCAGCTATTCTTTCCCACTTTTCACAGGTTCCGTTCCTCTTCCTTTTAAAATGTGTGCTTTCTGACTGGCTCAGAGCTGTACACACTGGTGTAAGCAAACGTGTTGATCAGGGATGCTGAAATGATGGGTGTCACGGGGCAAGTGTATTGTGAAAGAAATGCTGCTGCAGACAAAATCCACAGAGCTTCTGTGAAACAATGCCATTGTGGTTTTGCACTGCAATGAGTCAAGGCTTTAGGCTTCAGAGACTGGCTATGCACACTTCATTGGGAATAAGCCCCATGTACTCAATGGAACTCACTTACGAGCAGATATGCAGAGGACTGCACTATTTGTGCCATCATTATTTTGCATAGCAATGAATGCACCACCAGGGCACATTTTCCTTTGACAGATGAATAAATATGACAGAAAATGGACAATTTATTTGCTGAGGCAAGCAAATGTTCTTGAGGTCACAAATCTCCACTGCAGCTGTTGCTTCCTATATCTGTCCCAGCTGCACTGAACCCTACAGCCACAAACACCATACAAAGCCAAAGAAAGACTCTTCAAGACGTCTTTTCCCCTCCCTCCCCCCTTCTCTTCCCTACTACTTTATCACTCTCCTTTCATCCCAAGGGACCAAGTTCCACAGCTCTAACTCTGTGCATTGGTTTGGTTACAACAGGCACCCCCAAACTCAACCCTGTTTTGGGGCTACAACTCCCATCATCCCTAGCTAACAGGACCAATGGTCAGGGTTGATGGGAGTTGTAGTCTCAAAACATCTGGAGGGCCGTGTTTGGGGATGCCTGGCCCGCTCACTTCTAGCCTTTGAAGCCCCTAGCCATCATAAATATTAAAAATAATGACACACGGAAACAAAACAAGGCAGCCAAACCTTCCCCCAAAGAGTGAGTAGTTTGTTTACATAACCAGCTGATCTTAGAGGACTTGTTTTTTCAGGTCTAATCAGAACCAAAATATTTTTATTAATATTTACAGACATTTTAATGTTTTAATATGACAAAATCCAGATCAATTACACAGCAAAAAGATCTTTTAACAAACCACATCTCTTATTTACTTAAATTTGCAACTCAGTGTGTGTGTGTCACATTTTGGTCTCATGCCCATAAAAACAAGTTGTGAAACTTGGCATTTGATAATGCCAAAAGATTAACACTTAACTGCATCTGAGACCTGCCCCGAACTTGAGGTCCATGCCAAGTGACCTTCTTACTTTCCCCTCCCCCACATGATTTGCCCTAATTACAATGGATAAATCTGAAGTCCCCCAACAGATTTTGATTCAACATCTCTCCCTCTCTCTCTCTCTCTCTCTCTCCTGCCCAACACAAACGAATGGACATCAACTTTTCTTTTCTTTTTACCTTTGCTAAAGCAGCAAGACCAGAAGCAGGTTCTGGGTGACCCATGTTAGATTTAGTTGATCCAACCAACAGTGGTGGTCGATCTGATTGGCAAAAGACGTTGACGATGGCGTTCACTTCCTGAGGATCTCCAACCTGGTAACGGAGAAAGACAGGAAGTTAGAAGGAGTTACTGGATAGATTTCAAGTCTGGTGAGCGCTGTCAGATTTTTTTCCTGAACAGCTGTGTATGCAAGTGTACAACTAAATGTGGGGAAAGGAATACAACTCCTGCTGCCGCTGCTACGGTGACAGTAATGGCTGAGGCATTCTCATTAAAGTCCAGATCTGCCACCGCCTTGGCAGCCCCCACCCCCAACACCACCCTGTTGGTGAACAGGAGGTGCTCCTGGTCTCCTCCCACCCTTGCTCCTGATGTAGATCTTCACTCATCTCTTCTTCCCTGGAATGAGAGGGGCGAACGCCATTTTGCAGTTCGCCTCAGGGGCCAAAATGTCTTGGCCAGGCCTCCCCACACATGTTCACATGGAGGAATTTAACACTGTGAAACCAGGGTGCAAACCCCAACGTTTCTGAAATATATTGAGAGGAATCGTGGAGTGAGTGGAGATGAGGTAACTTATTATATCCAGTGAAAGCGTCAAATGGGAAGTTTAATTGCTCCCAAACAAACTACAATAATATAGAACTAAAAAGAAACTAGCGTTGAATGAAAGAAAAGAGAGACAGAACAGGGGACATGGAGTGAGGGCAAACCTTGGTGCCTGTGCCATGAGCTTCTATATATTCCACTTCCTCAGGCTTAACCCCAGACTCCCTGTACAGGGAACTGACCAGCTGCTGCTGCATCCATCCAGAGGGGAACGTTACACCTGAAGCAAAAAGAATGGTCAATTCCTGGATTCATACAAGGAAGATATCCATATGTCTTCCTTTAGGTTGCGAACTAAATCTTGCTTTGGCAGAATTTGCCTCTAAGTGCAACATGTGCTGAATGAAGTGGTCAGAGGCCTAGTGGGCGGGGCGAGGGAGACCATTTCACCAGGCACAGTTTTCTCAAGGGCATGTTTTGCTTCTCAGACTGCCCCTGCCAGTCCCGCGCTGCTTTGCAAATCGGACCCCACATCCCAGACTTGCGAAGCAGGGCATCAGGAGGGCACAAAGGCATGTGCCCGTCCAATCCAGCTGCTTAACCCCACTCGGGAAACTGCTCCTGTCTGTGAGCTTTGATTCAGGAAGTTTTTCAGTTCCATCAGGGAATAAGGCTCTCCTAAGGTGCTTTGAACAAAGCACCACCTAGCTGCTATGTATTTTGAGGAGGATGCCACAAATTTCACATTGAGCATCCAACACTGTAAATTGCAAAGGCTACTTTCAGAAGCACCTTCCCCACCCCATCACTGCCAACACCCAAGAGAGCTGTGCTTTCCATGTGCTCCCTAGATGACACATGACTATACCGCATTCCAAAATCTAAGGAAAGGCAGACCCAGCAGTGGCGTGGCGTGGGTTGTCAGCACCCGGGGCAAGGCAAGTAATTTGCGCCCCCTAACCCGTGGATTTGCACCCCCTAACCCTAACCCCCAGATGTTGTGCCCGGTGCGGCCGGCCCCCCCTGCACCCCCCACGCTACGCCACTGAGACCCAGTCACTGGGACGCACCTTCGTTTTTCACAACAAAGGATATGGATTCATTCAGCTTTAAGTCAGAGACGCTGTCTCTTTAATGGATCGCTTGGGTCTAAGCTGAAGCACTCTGCTACAGAAGCCCACATGGGATGAAGAGGGACATATTATCAATGAGCTCACAGCATGTGCCTTGGCCACATAGTAAGACCGGCTTTCCCAAGGAAATGGACAGATAGGCGTGCCAGCAAACTGAACGCTGCTCAGCCTTCAGCCTTGCCCTTCCCTCCACACTTCAGGCACGCTATCTAGCCTTCCATATTTTTAACTGAATATCCAGGCATTTACACCAACTTTTGTTGTTGCTTCTCAAAAAGGATGTTGCTGGGTTGTTGTTTTTTAAGTGGGAAGCAGCTTGGTGGGGAGGGGGAAGAGGATATAAGCACCATGATGCACCATCAGATCCTAGAGAAGGGCAAGAACTGCAGAGCGCATGCAATTCCTGGCAGCTCTAGGGAAAACCCCTTTCTGAAACCCTAGAGAGCTGCTGCCGGTCAGTGTTGACAATACTGCGCTACATGGACCAATGGTCTGACTTTGTATAAGCCAGCTTCCTATGTTCCTAATCGCAAAAAACTGTTAACACCCAAACTGAACAAGGTGAGACTATTCCCAACTCCACTGGGTTACATTCCATCGTCTACCAGGATGCATCTTAGAATGTCGCAAGCTCCAGATATTAATTTTAAACAAATCTTACCTTGCTCCTTAAATCCATCGGTATTACACCCAGCATTGACTATGGTAGCGTAAACCCGTTTGGCTAGGGACTTCTTGGTCAGGAAAACAACTACAGCAGCTTCTGATCGGCAGTATCCATTCCCTGCAGAAATCCAGAGCCATGAGAAGCACCATCACCACCCCACATGTAATCCACTTTAGATAGTTGGGTTTCTAGCCATACTTTCTCAAGGTTGCTGAGCAAGCAAAACACAAAAGCCAGCATCAAATATCCCTTATTCATATTTAAAATGGCTGGGCACTCAAATACCCCTCAACCTACTTATTTTGAGAAAAGGCATCAAGACAAAGCAGATTTTTGTTATAAGATTTATATAGCACCCTTCATCATGAGATCACAGAATATAGTAGAGTTACACAAGGCACATCCGTTTATCCTGATTTGTTTGCAGGGAGATCAGACAGTGTTGCCTATTTGATAAGAACTCACTCCCATTTGACCGTGTGGAAGTTAGATGACGTTGCATCAAAGTAAGTGTTGTTATTCCCCACTTTCCAGAACACTTTCTTTATCATACAAAAATCTGATCTTTTGGGGAAGCAGGTTGTGCAATATAATTGTGCAACCTGAATTAGCCAGTATGTGACTGAATTCCACCTGAAAATGACGACAATCTGGAAGTGCCCAGAGAAGAAGCAGAAGGAAGGAAGTCCTATATCTTGTTTGTTTAGTTTTTAGGTATTTCATTTCAAGGTATTTAAAAACCACTTAATGTTTTACAAACTCCTGTGAGAACTACTTATAAGGCTTGTAATAGCTTTACTGATTACATCTCATTATAATGCTCTGTTCAGATAAATTTGAGCGCTTGAACTACTTGAATCAATAAGGTTAGCAGAAGAAAACAAATTAAACAAATCATTGCCATATAAAATGTGGCAGTTTTAACAGTCTGTGTCTCACACTTTTCCTAGTAGTTCTTCTAAAGTAACTGTACTTCTCTTATTCATATAGATAGCTAGTGATATATTTATTCCAGAATTGTTTATTAATTTTATGTGGATTTGATGTATTTGCCCCTGAAGTATTCTAACAAGCAGATTAAATGATTTAGATAAAGTATCGCGGGTGTTAAACCACAGAGCCCAGGACTTGCCGATCAGAAGGTCAGCGGTTCGAATCTCCACAACGGGGTGAGCTCCTGATGCTCGGTCCCTGCTCCTGCCAACCTAGCAGTTCAAAAGCACGTCAAAGTGCAAGTAGATAAATAGGTACCGCTCCGGCGGGAAAGTAAACGGCGTTTCTATGCGCTGCTCTGGTTCGCCAGAAGCAGCTTAGTCATGCTGGCCACATGACCCGGAAGCTGTACGCCGGCTCCCTCGGCCAATAAAGCGAGATGAGCGCCGCAACCCCAGAGTCGGCCACGACTGGACCTTATGGTCAGGGGTCCCTTTACCTTTATCATCCAATTAAGTTATAGATAAGATCTTCCCCAGCCAGTCAGTTAGAAAAAAGGCCCATGTGTGTATTTATAATTTTCTAGCTAGTTAAAAGTCTTCCCACACACAGATAGCGAAGAACCTGTTTTACTTAACTGCAACGTTCAAACTAGTGCAACATACCAATGACACATAACTTTGAAGATACTTTCATTTGAAAAGGAAAAAGAACAAGGTTGAGGTTACCTCACATTTCCTTGTTTCCTCTCAGACCTGCCTAGTATTATGTATTCATAATTTGGTTCCATTTTGCTGTGTTTTGTATGACATCACCCTCTAAGCTTCCCAGAAGTTATTTATTTATATCTGCCTAGTTTCTTATTAAAGAGCCAATCTTTTGGGAAAAGAACAGACTATTATTCTAAAATACTCCTGTACTTTGAGAACAAACTACCTTCCATTCGTGCTTGGTTCGGTTCAAGCTTGGTTTGTCTACGACCCACAAAGAAGCTCTTAGACAAAACAAAGCAATTAAAAGCAATTCATTATTGCAGAATAGCCTTGAAAGAACAGTGATGCCTTCTCTGTCTTTTCTGGAGACCAGTTAAACAGAAAGCTTATAAAAACAGAGAATGAAGAAAGCGAAAACCAAACGGTTTAGCTTTGGTTTAGCTGGAGGAGAACAAGCCATGCAACTGAACACTGCTGTTGTCAGTTCCGATATTTGTTATCCTAAAAAGAGCTGGGACTTCTTAATTTACCAAGAGAAGACCAAGATTTACACTCCCTCAAAAACAGGAGTGCTACTGACTGCTTCCAAAACATGGCCGAATATGAAAACAAACCCCTTACCTGAAGCATCAAAGGATTTGCAGGCACCCTCAGGACTAAGCATGCCAAGCTTCATGAACTGCACAGAAGTATTGGGCTTCAGTACGAGATTGACTCCGCCTACAAGGGCTGATTCGCATTGTCCACTGCGGATTGCTTTGTAAGCATTGTCCAGAGCAACGAGGCCAGAGGAACACGCTGTGTCGATGGACATACTTGGTCCTTTGGGAACGAAAACCATGAAAGAAAGAAGACAACAAGCCACCATCAGTTGTTTTGCCTTTTCAGCTTTCTTAAGGCCATAGTTTTTGTTCTCTTGGGGAACAAAGCCTTTAAGATGTGATAACAGGAGAGGCTTCTGTTTGCAGAGAGGAAAGTTAACTATGGTGGCCCATTAATTCCAGCCCTGGTTTGACCCACACATGCCTACTCATAAAGAGTTTCAATACATTTGTCAAGTGCTGTGATTCTCAACAATGCCATAGTAATTCACCCATTAGAATTTGCAAAACATCCATCAAGAATATATGCTCTTTGTACTGAAGACTTCTGCAGCACTGCTATGGACCCTGTTCACCTACATCACAAACTTTCCTGCATCTTCCCCTGTCTGACCAAACATCTGCCCTGCCATGAGATTGGAGGGTCCATTGGCCCTCCATAGATGCAAACTTACCTTTGAAATCAAAGAAGTATGAAATTCTGTTGGCAAACATGGCACGTTGACAGCCAGTCATACTGTACCCCAGCAACTGTTCAGGGTCTACGCTAAACGCTTCACCAGCTTCTGACCCACTCACACCAATCCACACTCCTGTGTCCGTGCCCCGAATGGAAGCTGGATTAATTCCTAAAAGGGGAGAAGGCCACCAAATGAAAGAAAATATTAGAAATATAATAAATACCATTGAATATTTGGAGGTGAGAAATGAAAAGCAGGGTGTGGAATTGTCAAAGAACGGATGAGGTCACTTGAAACATTTGACACTTAAGTGCTTGGTCCATGAACCAAAGGGTTGGGGCGGGGAGGAAACACAACCCAGGACACAGAATTAGGGACAGGAAGGGGGAGAAAGGCAGTTTATGAAAGATCTTAACTATTGTTGCTTGTAAGGAAAAGTGTGTATGATCACAGAACTCAGGCAACCATGGAACTCAATCACATGATCCCTAAAGGTAAAGGTACCCCAGACCATTAGGTCCAGTCATGGCCGACTCTGGGGTTGCAGTGCTCATCTCGCTTTATTGGCCGAGGGAGCCGGCGTACAGCTTCCGGGTCATGTGGCCAGCATGACTAAGTCGCTTCTGGCGAACCAGAGCAGCGCACGGAAACGCCATTTACCTTCCCGCTGGTGTGGTACCTATTTATCTACTTGCACTTTGACGTGCTTTTGAATTGTTAGGTTGGCACGAGCAGGGACCGAGCAACGGGAGCTCACCCTGTTGTGGGGATTCGAACCGCCGACCTTCTGATCGGCAAGTCCTAGGCTCTGTGGTTTAACCCACAGCGCCACCTGCGTCCCTCACATGATCCCTACCACATAGCTAATAGGATGTGGGCAAGGATGGTGGGAAGAAGCTCACAGGTGTTGTCATTCTGTGTCATCTCTCATGCTAAGCTAAATCAATGGTCCAGAGGCAAAAAAAAAGACCATGGAGAAGCAAAGTGGCTGCAAGGTCCTCTCTGGGACGCCCAACATTTGTGTGTCCTCACTAAGCCAAGGTTTGGTTTAGTGTATCATATGAACCAGGCTATTATATTACTTTGACTTTCTTTTTCCTGTTTGCAGTCTTTCTGATTGGAAGTGGTATATAAATACTTGGAATCTTTTAAAAAAACACAACTATATAAACATGGTCCTTCCCTCACGGCCTTTTGAGTATAAAGTTTTCTTGGCAGAAATGACCCGAAGCAAAGAGACAGGCAAAAATTACAAATTTACCCCACATTGTTTCCAGAAATATGCAGTGAATTGCTGAACGGGGGGTGGGGTGGGGAGTATATTAAATGGGAAATGTGTTCAAAGAGCACAAGACAAGCCAATGCATGATGCCCCTGCTGATTATAAAAAATGCTGGCAAACGTGATCCTCTTTCTCTCTAAAGCAGATTATGACTCCCATCTGTGACATATAGGAGAAAATGTGTGAAATGAACCTAATTCTTAAGATAATTGAATCTTACTTTATTTTTTGTAGGAAGCATTGAAGCTTGCAAGAAAAGGAACCAGCATATAAACATTATATGGAAACCCAGCCGGATATGGGCAGGATATAAACTAAACTAAACTAAACTAAACAAAACTAAACTAAACTAAACAAAAATCAATAATAATTAACAGATGATAGAATGAGAACATAGGCCCACCAATGCATCTCAACTTAGATTCCTAAAAAATGGAAGAGTGTTGTCTCTGCCAGCCATGAGATTTCAAAAAGTTTTATCTAAACTTTCCACATTATCGGAAACTCTAATGTCTCCATTTTACACCAATGAGCAGGAAGGCTTCGTTCGGAGGACATAGGAAAAGAGGTTGGGAAACGTGTCTTCAAGAGATCCCAGGAGCTCTGTCAGAGAGGGACGTGTCAGCTGTGGACACATTTCCCAACACGTCTTTTCAACACTGCTACCCGTTGTTACTGATACCAGTTATTAGTGTTGCTAATACTTTTGTATAATCTTTCTTTCACTGTCAAAATTGCAAGAAGCATGTTGCAACGGGAACTTTGCAAAGGTGTGACACTAATTTCAAAAGACATAGAAATGTCAAGGCCTTCACAACGGTGGTTTCATCATTTAGTTCCAAGGTAAGTTTATCAAAATGCATGGTCATGGTGTTCTGACAAACAATAGAAGCTAGATCTCTCGGCAAAGGCCTGGATTTAACTAAACTGCTGTGCTTGGCAGAAGCCAGTGCAAGGGCTCCCACTAGCACAACAGGGTTTCCTCCCCTCTTCCCCCTAATTTGCTCCAATGGATCATGTACACCCCAGAAAAGCACATGGGGGGAACAATCAGAAGAGTGCAACACTGAATTCCTCCAAAAGTCTGTTTTGTTTTTGAAAACGGCCAACCCTCATGTCACAGAGTGGGGAAAACCATATTTAGATTATTTCTTCAAGATTTGGAAGCCAGAAAGAATCTAGGCAGTGGACAGAATCATTTTGCTTCGGTTCCCTGCCCCAACCCATGTCCCCCTACATATATGCTGTCCTGAAAACAAAGTTTGGTGGGCTTTGGGTCTGTAAATAGTTTACGTTATCTTGTGCAAGCGACACAATTTGTACACGATTGATTTGCATGTAACTAGAGCTTTTGGAGCAGAATTCTAGAACTCTTTGCTCACCGCCATCTAAAATGGCCTCGTACGAGACTTCCAGCAGCAGTCGGAGCTGAGGGTCCATTGTGTGAGCTTGCTTTGGGTGAACTCCAAAAAAGGAGGCATCAAACTTGCTGATGTCCTTGAGCTTCCCATTTCTCCTGGGCAGTCCGTAAAGTCCTGAAATTTCAAAAGAAGAAAGAAAAATTACATCACGTCTTCTGTGATTAGAAATTGTATCTTGGTTGTGCTAATAATAATAATAATAATTTATTATTTATACCCCGCCCATCTGGCTGAGTTTCCCCAGCCACTCTGGGCAGCTTCCAATTGAATGTTAAAAAATACAGCATTAAATATTAAAACGTCCCTAAACAGGGCTGCCTTCAGATGTCTTTTAAAGATAAGATAGCTACTTATTTCCTTCACATCTGGTGGGAGGATGTTCCACAGGGCGGGTGCCACTACCGAGAAGGCCCTTTGTCTGGTTCCCTGTAACCTCACTTCTCGCAATGAGGGAACCGCCAGAAGGCCGTCGGCGCTGGATCTCAAGTGTCCTGGCTGAACGATGGGGGTGGAGATGCTCCTTCAGATATACAGGACCAAGGCCGTTTATTATGTACGACACTGCTATTTCTACATCACTTCTTCTGTGATTAGAAATTGCATCTTGGTTGTGCTTATTATGTATGCCACTGCTATTTCTTTTTCTATTTGCTATTGCACAAAACTTCTTGCAGAGTTGCTTATATCATCTGGAGAGTTTGCAAAAGCACCATAGCTTAACTAGGTGTTTTTTTGGTAAAGGCAGACATCATGGAACTTATTTTCCTATTCTCCGAGCTTGTATGTGTTATTTGCTTTCTATTGATACAGGGGGGAAAGCCGGACAAAGATTTGGTTGGATGAATTTAGAACAGTGGTTCCCAACCTTTTTTTGGCCATGCCCCACCTAAGCATCTCTAAAATCCTTATTGCCCCCCACCCCCATGACATATAATTTTTATTATTCAAAAGGTGAACTCCTATTCACGTGGAGGAAGCGTAAAATGCCATTCACTGTTAGTAACTCATTCTCGAATTGCCCCTCTTAAAAAACAAATTGCCCCCCTGTGGGGCGTGTGCCCCACGTTGGGAACAACGGATTTAGATGGATTCAACCTCTGAGGCAGAAGTTCCCGCTGAAGTCACTTTCAGCTATATAGTCAAGGACATCCAGGAATGCAGATGAGAGCACAGGAATTTGACAATGGTTCCTGTTCCTTAAAGGTCATACAACTCAATGACCCTTAGAGTTCATCTTTCCAATGTTTCTGTTTCTCCTGACAACAACTTATTATTTGTATCCAACCCATCTGACTGGGTTGCCTCAGCCACTCTGTGCGGCTTCCAGCATATATAG
The DNA here is from genome assembly GCF_965153285.1 of Podarcis tiliguerta. Classification (NCBI taxonomy): domain Eukaryota; kingdom Metazoa; phylum Chordata; class Lepidosauria; order Squamata; family Lacertidae; genus Podarcis; species Podarcis tiliguerta. Next base: position 91,305,888 of record NC_139535.1, on the reverse strand, counting down.
GTAAAGGTAAAGGGACCCCTGACCGTTAAGTCCAGTCGCAGACGACTCTGGGGTTGCAGCGCTCATCTCGTTTTACTGGCCGAGGGAGCCGGCGTTTGTCCTCAGACAGCTTCTGGGTCATGTGGCCAGCATGACTAAGCCGCTTCTGGCGAACCAGAGCAGCGCACGGAAACGGCGTTTACCTTCCCGCTGGAGCGGTACCTATTTATCTACTTGCACTTTGACGTGCTTTTGAACTGCTAGGTTGGCAGGAGCAGGGACCGAACAACGGGAGCCCTAGGCTCAGTGGTTTAGACCACAGCGCCACCCGTGTCCCTTCCAGCATATATAAAGCATAGTAAAACATTAAACTTTAAAAAGCTTTCCCATATAGGGCTGCCTTCAGATGTTATATAATTACTCCTTAACATCTGATGGGAGGGCATACCATAGGGAGGGTGCCACTACTGAGAAGGCCATCAAGATCACTAGACCTACCTGGTTTCCATCTCCGGTCATCTTCTGTAACCATGTCCACTCCATTGATCAAATTTTCCCAAAACTCTTGCAAGTTTTCTGATTCTGGCAGCTTCCCTGCTATGCCTGCAACCACCACTTCCTCCATCTCTCAACTTGTCTCTAGACAGCAAGTGGAGAAAAGAAAAATCAGGCCTATGCAGCAATAATGAATCACACAAGAAAATTACAATGCACTTGTTAATAAAACAAATATATAATTACCAGTGAAACACCGGGCAAATTAATTTCATATATTTTTGAGCAGCAGATCAGATTCTTTTAAAGATATACCTGTAGAACAGACCACATGAGAGCTATTTTATGAGCAGATGTGGTCTTTTATATACCAGCGGGCTTGGAGATCCTGGATGCAAGTGCTGAACTCGAAGTAACTCAATAAACAGCAAGGAACAAAAACTTCTGGAAAGCATGTTTGGTTTTGTAGTGTTTAAATTGTTCAAAAAGCAATAAATATTATTTAAAAAAAAAACTTCTGGAAAGCTATTGGTGCAACAACACAGTGAATGAAATTATTCAAATAGAGATAGAAGAAGGCTTTAGTCTAAGGAGTTCGTGATTAATAACATCTAATTCCATATCATGGGTGGAACCCAATGTAGTACTACGGCACTTTTTCTACCTGTACAATGATTTCTATCTGTGCAGCTGAACATTCTCTCCCTTTCCTCCTCCCATGCACAGCCTAAATTTGTTCCATGAGGGCCCCCACCCATGATTCTATATCAATATGTAGGTGGTGGCACCACTTGGGGCATCTTGTAACACTTGGAAAAAGCCTTTCAACACCTTGGCCAAGAATCCACCCTGTCATGTCTATTACTTCCAGCAATAGTAACAGGGTCAAACATATTGCACTGGCTTCCATCCTGGCCAGTGCTCTGTCCCTCCTCCTGAGGGACTGTCCTTTTTAAAATAATTTTATTAATTTTAGTCCGCTGTAGTCAGATAACTGCAAATTTAGCAATGTAGGAAGGGGCACACATCTGGCTGTATGTGAATTTTGTGCTACTAGTGATGAATTGGCCGAGATATTATTGGGCAGCAAGTGATTTTTGCTTTAGTCTGTTGTGGGATTAATATTACTATTGACCATGTCACCTGCTGCGTAATGGATATATACTGAATAGCACTAGTCAGGCACTGAGCAGTAACATCATTATGTTCAGGTGCCTATTGAAGGCATGTTTATTCAAGAAGGCTTGCCCCGAAGGGTAACCCAATAACTTACGGAATACCGATTGCATACTTGCAGATATGGTTTTCTTGTTTTCTAGCATTTGTAAGATGTTGTTTTATTGGATGGGATCTAACTAAAATGGGTTCTGTCAACAGAAGCCCACACAAGAACATCTGCTTGCATAATGGGGCTCCCCCTCTCATCCCCCACATGTGCCCCCCCCAAAAAATGGGGGGTCAGGAGAACCCCCAAAACAGCATGCAGGGGGAGGAAAGGGGAGATTGCTCCATCTGACAAGCCAAAATGCTTGCCCTGGTGGAACAATTGTCAGAGTGCAACATTGAAGTGCTCCCGATGTTTTAAGAGCTTTTAAGAAATGATTTCAGAAACAGGGCACTGTGTTTTATCATCTCGTACACTGCTTTGATGAACTCTAGCCATGAATCAGTTTGTAATTTTTCCCCTGTTGTTGCTGTTGCTATAGATGTTGTCAGCAAATAAAACAACAAAGCAGGTTGACAATCCAGATAATAAAATTCAACATAACATTTTGGTGATCTGTGACATACCTAAAGGTATGGAGGGAAAATATTTGCTTTTAAGTAGTGAGGTAGTATATTTTAGTATAGAATAACATAGTTTATATTTAGTTCTGAATGCTAAGGAACCAGTCCAAAACACTTTTTTTTGGGGGGGGGGGGAACGAGCTTGACAATAAATCCTTTGGCTATAAAACTATTGCAGTTCTCCCTTCAATCTCTCTGAGCAAGTTTAACTCATTGAAAGCTATTGTTGCTACTCTTCACCAGACTGTAGGTAGGACTTCCTAGAAGAGATTATCAGAGATAAAAAGGCAAAACTAACTGTTGTAGTGAAAGCTAACTGATAAAGAAGTAAAAGAGGCGCAGTCAGATTCCTTGGCTTCCTTTCCTTGCTTGTAGTGATTCAGAGCAGAGATTTGCTCTGGAGGGCAGAGCTGAGCTTAGAGCTAAAAGTGGGAAGTAGAGTGAAGCAGTGTGAGAGTGAAGAGACTGAGCCTTTCTAGGTCTTACGCCATTCTATGGGTACCACCAAATGTCCTTTTTATTGTGCTTACATTATACGATTTGCGCTGATGATGGTATTGAGGTGGTTACACGCAATCCCACTTTCAATCATGCTCATGCTTGCAAAAGTTCTAGGGTGATCATACCACTTCGTTTCCAATGACGGTATATCCTGTAGCTTTCAGCTGAAATCCTGTCATACCACAAATATTCTGAGGACCTTTTTTTTTTTTTTTTTTTGGTCCCTCTTTTGTTGTTATAGTGCAAGAATTCCCCTCCAGATGAAAATAGTGCAGTAAAATATGTAAGAATGTCTTTTCTAGCTAAGTTCATTTAAGGGCAAATGGAATATCAATGGAAATGCATAATTGAAGACTATAATTCCTGATCATAGTCAGTAAGCTGCAAGCCTGTTCCTGTTGAGGTTGGTATAAAAATATCCCCCTTAATTTTAATGGAAGAGGACTGCGGTCTTCAATAATTATCAGTAACAATTATATTCTTTCATTCATCTATCAGGAAATTCCTTTCCCTTTCCTATGCAGGCAAGTATTCAATGCATACAATGCATACAATGCATAAATACAGTCATACCTCAGGTTATGAACGCTGCAAGGTGTGAGTTTTCGGGATGCGGACCGCACCGAGCCCAGAAGTACCGGAACTGGTTACTTCTAGGTTTCGGTGCTCGCACAGAAACACAAAATGACGTCACGCGCAAACACAGAAGCGCCGAATCACGTCACGCATGTGCGCAGACACAGCACTGCAGGTTGCGAATGTGCCTCCCGCACGGATCACGTACACAACCTGAGGTATGACTACAGCAATTTAGCCTTATTTCTGTGCTGGCTTGTCTTGTTTGGGACATTCAAATGGACATCCATCATGCCAGTAGCACAGCAGGGTCACTCCTCAGCCCCATGAGGTGACTCACACCTACACTGAAGGATGTTCAGAGAGCTCCTTCACATGAGGGGATTCCAATTGGTCCAGTGATGCCCCCTCACACATGAAAGAGCTTTAAATGCATATGTTGGCACACACAGATCCCCAAGCTCGCCAAGGACACAGCTAGTGCGTGTGGGGGCTATCTCATGCTGCCCTACAGCCCCCCTCCCTCACACTCCTTGTTGTTTAGTGGCATCAATTACACCTTGAATGACCGAAGATTGATTGTTCAGTCACAGGTGTCAACTGTTCTTCTGTAAGATACAGTGGGTGGAATTCAACACGGTGCACTTCCAGATTTCCCCCCTGTTCCCTCTGAATTTGGGGAGCAGGGAGTTCCCTGACACACTCCAGAGACCATTTGTGGGGTGTGGGGCACATGAGGGAAGGAGAGGGGGGAAGAAATGGAAGTCCTTGCACAAAGCTAATGGTGTTGGTTAGGTTGATCCTACATTATATCTCACCTTTCCTCTAGTGCATACATGTTTCTTCTCCATTTTGTCCTCGCAAGAACCTTGTGAGTTGGGGCAACTCACTACCTCTCAGCTTAGCCTTTTTCATGGGGTTCGTTTAGAGTTAAATGAGGAGAAAAACCATGTACACCACCTTGAGCTCCTTAGAGAAAAGGGTGGGATATAAATCCAATAAATAAATAGTCCAGGGGTAGGGTGAGGCCTGTGACTTCCAGATACTGTTGGAGCTACAATTCTACAATTCTATGAGTCTATGGATTCTCATCAGCCTTGGCTGGCATGGCCAGTAGTGGGGACTTGGACTGTGAAGATACAAATTCAAATCTGCACTCAACCATGTAGTTCACCTTGGGCCAGTCACTGTCTCTCAGCCTAACAAACCTGACATGGTTGCATGAGGATAAAATGGGTGGAGAACCATGCATGCTTCTTTGAGCTTCTTGGAGAAAAGGTGGGATATATATATATATATATATATATATATATGAGTAAGTAAATCTTCCTTGGTATTCTTTCTCTGGTGTCCACAAGACACTTAAAAGTCATTCAGACAGCAGAACAGAGCAATAATGAAGAGCTCCCTGTTGTACAATATAAAATTTAAAGGCAGCATGAGGGTACATTATTTAATGGAAGTGCTATCATCCTAATTTAAAGCGACAAGCAGTTCTACTCCCAGTAAATTCCTAATCATTTTATAATCCAGATGTACCATTGATCATCTGCACATCCCATTCTTCTGGTTGTGCCTTTGAAAGCCTAGCCATTTATTTTCACATCCTATGCTCCAGACAACTGGGTCATTTCGAAAATCTGATCCAGTGAGCCCGATAATGATCATGGGTAGGCAAACTAAGGCCCGGGGGCCGGATCCAGCCCAATTGCCTTCTAAATCCAGCCCACAGACAGTCCAGGAATCAGCATGTTTTTACATGAGTAGAATGTGCCCTTTTATTTAAAATGCATCTCTGAGTTATTTGTGAGGCATAGGAATTTGTTCATTCCCCCCCCCCAAAAAAAATATAGTCCGGCCCCCCACAAGGTCTGAGGGACAGTGGACTGGCCCGCTGCTGAAAAAGTTTGCTGACCCCTGCTCTTGATGTTGTAGGAATACAGCTCTAATCAGCCCCAGGCAGCAGGGCCAATAAGTTTTTTTCGTTCAGCAACATCTGAAGGGCACAGTACTAACTCCCTCTATAAAGTGAATGATTTGCCTCTGAGGGAGGAAACGCTTCTGTGCTTTGGATCATATGTATCAGAATAAAGCTGAGAAATATTGATCTGCTCAGAATATATGAACTGAGATGGCCAAAGGGAAGAGATATTACAAAGATAAAGCAGAAATCTTTCTATCAGCTTCAGTGATACAATGAAAGACAAGGCGGAGGGAGAGTGGGATGCCAGCTAATTAAACTCAAAACACAGACTGAAGACCAGATAATTATTTTTTTCAGAGAGCTGAAAGTGCTATGAAGTAGGCATTGTGCAACCATTTAAGTGTCAGGTCTGGAAAATGGGTTAGCTAGGTGCTTTTAGTGTTTCAGGACCAGACCCCATTGCATGCTCAGTCACATGTAGTTTCACACTCATAAAAACTACTGTCCTGCCTTTCAAAAATGGCTCCTTTCTGGTTTTCTGCTTGCAACCTATTCTATCATCAATCTGATTTTACAGAGTTGCTTAAAATTATCAATCCAGCATCAGGTTTATTCACAGTGTGAACGTGAGTATCTGTCCCGTTGTAATTGCAGTCTAATTATATCAGAATGGTGCAAGAGAGAGAATGTGAAGATTCAGGGTGGAGCAGAGGCCAGGTATGAAATGTGAGTTTGAAGCAAGGGCAGCTCTATCATTAGGTGAAATGATGATGAGCAATGGCACTTGGCCACCACTTTCTTCATCCCTTTCTTCCCTGTGTCTTCTTGGCCTAGTTTTACTTGCTGGTGAATGGCTCACAGATGTCTGCCATAGACTACTGCGGTGCTGCTGCAGCTGCTGCCCAGTGCCACTTCTTCAGATAGTGAGTGTGGCAAGCTACACATGCTCTGTGGAGTCTGTCTTTGTTAGCCTGGCTTACTTTTCTGCTCTTCTCCAAAGTGGGAAGGCGGGAGAAGAATAGCTTGTCTATCTGCTCATTGGCCAACTGTCCAGGCAAACAATTGGCTGATGGGGCTCCAGCAACACAGCAAGACACATCACATGCTGCATTGTGTCATGGGTGCTGCAGTGGGTGCAGCAGAAACCACCCATCACTCAGGCTGGAGGGAGAAGAGTAGAGACGGCAGAGCAGACAGACACCAGTCACCCAGGCATCCTCTGAGCCAAAACACTGCCATGTGAGCCAATTACCCAGTCGAGGGGCAGGGTAGGACTGGGCAAGAGTGTTGGAGGCAGATGTTGGGTACACAGTGCCTGTGATGTTGTCTGGGATGAGATGAGGGGCAATTTAGTTTAGGGGGGACGGACATGAATAAGGACATTACAGAGGTGCATAAAATTATGCACGGTGTTAAGAAAGTGGATAGAGCGACATTTTCCTCCCTCTACCATAATGCTAAACCAGAGATTATCCAATGAAGTTGCACACTGGAATATTCGGGACGGACAAAGGGAAGCTCTTCTTCACACACAGTGCAAAATGTTCCTTGGGAAAAGGGATTGTGAAACCACTCTAGGAATTGTGAGGGACACAGAGGTCTCCCAACAACTCTCAGCACCCTTCACAAACTACAGCTCCCAGGATTGTCTGAGAGAATATGACTATTTGAAGTAGCGTCATGGTGCTTTAAATTTATAGTGTGACTGTGGCCTAGGGCACAGACCAGAGGATGGGCAGTTAATTTACAGCATTTGCTCAACTACGCATATGCTTAAGTGAGTACAAATAAGTATTACAGTAATTATGTTGCTTCTGAGGGCAGGTTTGCATAAGCAGTCCACAGCAACCCCAGGTATGCATTAAGATGGATAACAGAATATAGGTGAGAAGCAGTTCTCATGGTCATAGCAGCACTTTATGACTGGAGGCATAATGATCAACTATCCATCCTAGCTTGGTTCATATTTTACATTTGCCAAAGTGAGCAGGCATTCAATGAGCATTTGAGAACTCTTCATGAACAGAGGAAAGCGTCTATGAAGCATTTTCAGCATTTTCTCCCATAGTGTTCCTTTGTGACTGGCCTTTCTGCCGAATTTCACTTCTTCTTTTCCTATTGACTTTGTCAATAAGTTTAAATGATCGCTGTTATGCAAAAGGACCTTGCAACACACCTAGACAGCCTTTGGACTATTTTTGCATGCGTTGAGATTTCTGTAATATCCAGTGCAGTATTACACAGAGCTCTCTCCAATACGGATTTCTGCATTTTCTGATCTGAAATCATCCAAAGGAGGCCACACCATTGCAAGAGGGTACCTTATTTACACAGTATTTGTGCAGCCTTGTGGCACTGTGCTAACTCATTTATCATCCATAATAACCAGTCATTCTCACTGGCATTATGCACTAGTACCTACTTGTTTCATCACAGCACTTTGAGTACATTCATCGTACATTAACTACGCACTTACTCTTTTCTTGTGATTGTCCTGCAAAAGGCCATTTTAAGTGCATTTCAACAGGTTGCTTGTAATTCATTAAGTATCTCCCCCTCCCATTGTTTCTTTTCTTAACTGGAGGATATTTTAAAGATGTGTACTGAAATTCATTTCAAGACCGTGGCTGTGTTTCGACGTCACTATAAACCATGGTTTATTATGTTGTGAATGAGCCTAACCTCCCCTGAGCTTTCGGGCTCCCTTCTCCAGCACTGCTGTGAGGGGAATTTCAGATATGTTCACTTTCACTTAATCAGTACTTAGCCTATTTTCATTTAGCTAGCTTCATAAACTATGGCTTGAAGGAGGTTGTTTCAAACAAATCATTGTTAAAATTAACCATAGTTTGTCGGGATTAGGCAATGCAACAAGTTGTGGTTAAACAAAAATGCAAGCAAATGTTTCCAGCCATCTCCTGGTGGTTGCACAGGGGACAGGGGAAACCTCCTGAGTCCAGGGGAAGACCGTAGGACATTCTGGTCCTAAGAAACCATGATTCATCTTTATTATGATATCTGAACACAGCCACACACTGTCCTTTCCAAATTACTCTGCTCCCTCTGAGAAGGGACATCCATCATGGCACATAATGAAGGTATGGATTTTTAAACCAAACCAAACCAAACCAAACCAAACCAAAGGACTTTAAATAATTAAAGATGACACACTTCTATGTGTATATTTTGAACCTCTTTGTTGTAAGCATGTTCACTTCGGGGGCATGGAAAAATTATGTGCTTATTTTGTAGTGTCAGATCAGTGGTGTCTAACTTTGTTTTTATTAAAGGGACTCACCAGCTGAGCGTTGTCTTTGGCAGCCAATCTCTTTATACTGACCTGTGACCATGCAGGGTGGCCAGGTGAAGAAGAGGTCAGGGCTCCTGCACCTCTGATAGTTGCATCAAAGGGAGAGTTTCAGCAGGTGTAACTTGTCATGCAATGTATACATGCCAATATCCTCTGTTCTACAGAGTTACGCACTGTTCTCTTTTATATGCAGCCTCCAGTGACCATGAATACGCTCACAAAAGCCACTTCCTCCTACCCATAAGTCTCCAGTTAAATTTAAATGCTTGAATGTATAGTGTGATCCTAGCTATGTTAACTTAGAAGGAAATCCCAATGATTTCAGCTGGTTTCACTTGTTCACAGCCAATGCTCTAATCCAGGGTTTCCCAAATTTAGGCCTCCGCCTGTTTTTGGACTAAAAATCCCAGCATCCTTGACCACTGGTCCTGCTAGCTAGGGATGATGGGAGTTGGAGTCCAAAAACGACTGGAGACCCAAGTTTGGGAAACCCTGCTCTAATCCTAAACAGACTTTTTAGAGTAAACTCAAAGGGACATGCTCCTGAGTTACCATGCATAGGACTGGGCTGGTACAGTATAATTCTGTGTTCAGGATTCTTGCTTGCACAAAAGTAAATTCCGTTGTGTGAAATGGGGCTTATTCAATCATTGTGTTTAGGATTGTGGCCTGATTTTTCATTTTGGTACCACAAATTCCTGGGCTAGCACATAAATACTTGGGACAGGACATAGCAATAGTTCCTCTAGCTTAGTTTAACAAAACGTGGGTGCATTTGGGCTTAAATGTGAACTTTAAGCAAACATAAATGAAATGTAAAGAATTAAATAAATAAAACCAATACAACAATCATTTACCCTAACACAGCAAGCAGATCCACCAGGATAAGTGCACCAGTCTCACAGAAGTCAACGGCAGTTCTACCATTTTACTTTTAAGGTCAACCTTGACTGAATTGCTTGTAAATCGAGAGATTAAGTTCTTTGCCTCAATTTGTTTCAGTGGGAGAAAGGGAACTTTTGTCACCAATGCAAGTTGCAGTACTTCTCAGTTCCTAGAGACATTAAATAAATGTTCGTTGTTTTTAGATTGTTCTAAGCAAGGTTGAGAACGTATGACAAAAAGGGAAATATTCTGACTTCCTTGGTTTGGAATCTTACTTCAGACACTTAGGACAACAGTTTTGATGATAAGCACACAAAAAACACAGACAAGGACAACTTTGCCACGGAGCTGGGTTAGCTAAGGGGGGCGTGGTACTAGTTACCCTCCATGATTTAAAATATCTAGTAAGATAAATTGCTGTACGACACTTTTTGTCTTTAAATTCTCCATGTTGCATGACTATGTTACCATATAGAGTAATTTAAAAATCAGAGAAATAAGAGAACTACCTTATTTTACCTGTTTTTATGCAAGTCTGAATAAAATTAACGGGCTATAATACAAATAGCTCAAATTGCATTGCAACTGCATCCCTTAGCTCTGAGATGGACAGAGTAAGGCTGTAGGATCATACTGCCGAGCTGAGGAATATGAATACAAGGTTACATTACGAGAACAATAGAATAATCACAGGCTCTGTGAATGTCCTGAAACAAAGAGAAAATCCTTCCCAATGCTGAGCAGAAATTGCTGACTTTTATTAGCTACCTGAGAAGAAGTGAAAGACTTGGGTTGCAAGTGACGAAGTAGAAACTATCTGGTGTCCTCATTTCCTAATGTCACAATAGAGACAGCAGAGAATATCTACTGCATGTCATATACCTTTCAAACTCTCCTTCTCTGTGCTTCTGCATATTAAAGGTAAGAGCTGGAAATTAAGGGGGGAGAGAACCCCCCTTTTTTACCTAGATCTGCTGAAATAATGGGCTTCAGTGTGCCAGTGTAACTGTCTTCCTTGCCTGGTATCAAAATGGCTGGATGCAGAACACTTACAATGCAGCAAGGCTTAGCCTCCATCTCCCTTATTGCCAAACACTCCTCCCCCTTTTTATTCCATAACCTCAATACCGGGGGGAAACCACACCTCAAATCAACTTCACCGCTACCACATTACATCACAAAATTTCAAAGGCAGCAATTTACCTCTGCAATTTTATTCTGCCGTGAATTAAAAAATAATAAAATTAAATTTAAAAAACACACACTGTTGTTGTTTTAATCTCAAGAGCCACAGCTTTTGTTCGTTCCCCACAGAGCTGGCTATCAAAATGGAGAACCAAAACCTGAGCTAGCATCGGAAGCTTCTCCGGTGCTACTTCTGAAAGATGTTGCGCTCAAGCCGCAGAGCCACCCGATCCCACCCGCCTGCGCCTCCAAGGCCTCCTCCGGGTCCGAGCTGATTTCACTTGGGAAGGCTCATCCAGCACCTGAAAATGGATGTCGCCTTCCGATTTCGAAGACGGGCCCGGACGACCTATTCAAAACAGACGTATTTCAGTCTGCCTAGATTTGCACAACCCTATTTGCATAAGGAGGGTGGGAAAATGAAAACGCATTTAGAGATCTGGTGCCGCCAAGGCCGGTTCCCCTCCCCCACGCCGGGAGAGGAGGAGGAGGAGGAGGAGAAGGAAGAGATCATGGCTGCTTCCAAAGGGGCCAAACCAGCCCCAGCGGGCAAAGGCACCGAGGGCATCCAGAGGGCCCCCATCAAGCCGAGGACAGCCCTAGAGGCGCCCCAGCGCCCCAAAGTGCGCAGCAGCTCTAGCCGGCTGCTCCGTTTCATTCATACAAGCGCCATCCGGAGAGGAGGAGGGCTGCCTCTCCCTCCATCCCGGCAACCCGAGCCGGTTACCTGCTCAGGTCCTTGAGATCGGCAGCCACCGCTGGAAGGTGATCGGCGAAGGAGGCGCGCTGAAAAGCCCCGCTGCTGCTGCTGCTGCTGCTGCTACGCTGCCGGCCGCCAAGTCCCTGGCCGCCAAGTCCCTCTCTCCCTCCTCGTCGGTGCCCGATGCGTAACTGAGGCTGCCCGCGCCGCCTATCTGCGCTCCGCGTCCCTTTCTCACTGTCTCCCTCTAGCTCTCGGCGCTTATTTAAACAGCCACCACCTCCGGTGGCCACGCCACATGGGCTGACAGCTTTGCTCCTCGCCGCAGTCCAATGAGAGCTGGGGCTGGGCCTCCCGGCGCAGACCCTGGGGCGCTGCCAGCCCCCTGGCTCACGGCAGCCTCTCGCCATCGCCGCGCGGAGGAGGAAGCAGCGAGCCAAAGAGCAGCGCCAGCCGAGCACGCGCTGCCCCATACACAGCCCGCCTGGCCAAAAGCGCAACGGTGCCTGGCAGGAACTGGGCCAGCCGGCCGGCCTGCCCCGCGCGGTGGCGCATCACATGCCCGGGGGAAGCCTCTCCGCACGCACCGGCGTGACCCGGCCTGCCCTCGACCTGCGGGATCGCCCCGTCTGTACCTTATTTTCCAGTTTCGTAGGGATCCCCCCACGGAACTGAATCCCCGGGGGGGTCAAGCCTGGATAGCCCAGTCGCTTAGAGCCTGGCGGTGCTGATAACACGCAAGTTGCAGGTTCAAGCTGCGTTGCAGAGGGTTGGACTAGATGATCCTTAGGACCCTCTGCGATTGTGTGGGAGCCATTCCTAGGCACCCCGATTTATCAACACACACACACACACACCGTCGAGGGCGGGGGGAAAGTTAACTAGCCTGGGCCTGGGATGTGTGAAGGGCCCTGTGCATGACCCTGCTTCGTGGTGGGCTCTGCAGCGCCACCCACAGGCACTTCTGACCCAGAGGATGCGATTCCTCTGCTCGGCCAGCCCGCTAGGGGAAGCCGGCGCCTCCAACCTTGCGGCGCTGCCTCTTTTTTCAGCGTCTGGAAGTAAATTGAAACAAATCAGCCCGCCTCTCTCGGGGGAGCAGATGGGCCGAGGTGCTTGGTGTGCGCTGATGCGCTGCTGGGAATACTCGACGTGAAGGAGATTTGGCTTTCTGGGAGAGAAGTGCACTTAATTCCCCCCGCACACACCGCCTTGTTGTTGTTATTGGTGTAACCCCGTAGCATCTCCCCCGCTATTGCTGCGAAAGGGGAAGAATTAATTAGGCTGATCTCTCCCTGGCTTTGCCGAGCGCGCGGCCTACAGGGGAAAAAGGAAGCAACTGGTATCCCTGGGAGCTCAGCGCGGCGCGCTGCTTGCCTCGTTACACTCTGACCGAGTTCTTTCCCCGTCCCCTCCCGACAGAACCCGGCAAATGCAATGTACAAAAGAGAACCACACTTTCTTTAGGGGCCTAAAGTCATTGATTGGAGGTGTCCAATCAGGGGGCAGGGGGATGTAGGAGTGTACGTTGCCTGGCCAATCTGAGCGGCTGTGTGGGTGTTGCTAGGAGATAGGGTGATGTGGTGACTGTATTGAAGGGGATGGCTCTGTTTAGGAAATGAAGCTGATGGTGATGCAAGAAAGCGCCTGTGAATTGTGGCTTATTTCAGGTCATTCACCTCAGAAGAGTGCGAGCTTCCTCGGTTACTACAGTTCAGCCTTTAAAGCAGACTCTGGCTCTGTTAAATGGGCTCCCGGGATTATGTTCTCTCTACACGGGAGTATACAGTCCCAGGCGACAGTTAACTAGCTTTCCTTACGGTTTGGGAACAAATAATGCTCTCCTCACGGAAGGCATCACGAGCTTTTCTTTGCCTCTCCGGATCTGGAGGGGAGAAAGGCTTCTCGCCTCAGTTTTAGGGTTGAGAACTTGTATGATCTTGTTCTGCTGGCGCTGAGGTCTATTGCTATCTGCTTTCCTTCGCCTCCTTCCCAGAAATGGAGGGAGCTCTGAACTTAACTCCGCACTGATCCACTCCCACTTGCTTCTCTGAAATGTAATACTCCCTTATAATGCAACACAATAAACCAGCCACCCACATCCACCTACCCTTCTTGTAAATGCTTAATCTTAAAGTGACTTCTTAGGTTCTTAAGAAGAGGCCTGCTGTCTCTTCTCACAGTGGCCAAGCAGAGGCCTATGGGAAGCACAGAACCACAAAATGAAAAGGAGGATGAGCCTAACACCCCTTTATTATTCAGTATGGTCACTTTGTGAATTATATCCTTGCTTGCTCCAAGCTGTACTGTATTTCAAAACACAGTACATGGTATGGTTTTGGACCAGAACTGAGGAGACCCACACAGAAATTCCCACTCAGCCATGAATCTCATTGGGCAGCTTGCCTAGTTGTCTCACAGCCTAACCTACTTCACAGGCTTGTCAGGATAAGTTGGGGAGGGGAGTATCATGTCTGCTTCCCATGAGCTCTATAAAGTAATCCTGTTTAGTTTTTTTCATGTGGTGTAGAGTCATTTCTAAAAAGAAGGAAAACAGCAACTTCCAGGGCCACATTATTTATTTTCTCTCATATTTATCTTTTTTTTGGTCATGCTTATTCCCCAAAATAAACATAATAATCATGTATTTATTTATATACTTCTTGGTGCTAAAAGAGGCTTCCAAGTGGTATATTAGAATAAGAAGTGTTATTTTATATGTTAGATTGGGAAAACTGATTTCCCAGTGATAATAGTTTCCTTTCCATTCTTGTGACTTGGGATATTCTATGGAACCCAGCTTCATGGTAACACGACGTGGGAGCAAAGAGGTCATGATTTAAATGGGTAGATCCCATGGCCTCTCAGTATTGATGCATATTATTTTATTATTAAAATGATCCATATTTTATTTGCTTGGCGAGATTTGCCACCTGTATCCATCTGGATTCTCAGTGTACCACCAACCCAGGCTTGAAGGCTAGGAAGGAGGAGTTGCTGTATTCTATAAGAATCCCTTCTCCTTGCCTAGGAGGATTCTAATTTTGTCTCCCTGCTTTAACTGTTAAAGGTGTTGTTTGATCTGGTGTTGTAGAGTTGTTCATCCACATTGTATCCAGCCATTATATCCTTCTGAGTAGCCTGTTTAGCTGAAGAACTGGGGACATGGTGTTTTGGTGGTTCCATTCCCACCTGAAAGGCAGATTTCAGAAGGTGGAACTGGTAGATTACCTCTAGGTAGGTATGCTGTTGCGTTCTACAGGGGTCTGTCTTGTCTTGTTCCCCATTCGGTTTGACATCTACAGTAAGTCAAGTCATTTCGGGTTTTGGAGTGGAGTATCATGAATATGCTGATGTAATCCACCTCTGCATCTTTTTTACATATTTTTCAATATAAGAGCGTGATAATTTTATTGGTGGTTAAGAGCTAATAAACTGATGCTTAGTCCTGGTAAAATAGTTACTGTTTATGAATGATTAATCAGTTTAGGCAAGGGATGTTAATCTGTTCTATACAGGGTTGCATTCCATCCTACAGGACCAGAGTTTTGGTGTGCTCTTATATCCAGCCTTGTTACTACAGACCCAAGTGGCTTCAGTAGCACAGAATGCCTTCCATCCGCTGAGACTGGTGCAACAATTGTGACTCTTCCTGGGCCGAGATACCCTGACTAAAACAATCCATGCAAAAGCCCTACTCAAATTATAGAGGGAAGAACTGAGGCATGGCATGCACAGCCCATTTCAATGCTGCTCATACCCCCAACTCATCTTGTGAAACCTCTTACTCCCCCTCTCTCCCTCAAGGGAAAATCTCAGGGCTTGTAGTTCATGCCCATCATTCTTGAGAAGCCTTCTGTCACTTTTCCCTTTCTTCCTATCTGTTTGTCCTTTGGGAAAGGTGGAGGGGTAGGGCAGTGGACAAAGCAGCTGTGCTCTTTTATATACAGAGAAACTGCAGGAACTGTGCAATACGTGTAGAACCAGGAGATCTGGGGAAATAAAATACTGGAACATATAATTCAGATGTCACTTCCTAGGTCTGTTCATATTCAGTGTTTCCTGTTTGATTTTGTGTATTTTGGGTCTATGAACTGCAATAAAGTTCTCTGTGTGTGATAAACTCTTGAGGAATCTATCTGAAGCATACTGAAACATATATTTATTTACCAGCTCAAGATGTAGAGGAAGGTGGTTTAAATACTTTCTACAGTCAAAAGCATTTATCAATGAAGTTTGATTAGCAAAATTGGAAATAAGAAGGAACTTGACTAGTAACATTAATTACAAGACCAAACATGGTCAGAATAGGACTTAAACTTGGTATCACAACTTAATAACAAAATACTGTGCATAATTCAGATATAAAAAAATTATACTTGATTGAAAATTTAATCCTTTATGTTGTAGTTTCGGATTTTGGCCATTCGCTGAGGGGTCTGGGGCTTTCTGGTTCGGTTGTAAGATGACTTGTTTGGGTTTTGCTTTGTCTGAACTTCAAACTTAGTCCCTCTGACAGTCAAGGCAGCTGCTGGTAGTTTTTCTGTGTAGTATGTGTGGGCTTCTTCCTGAGAGTCTTCAAGTCTTTTTGGTTCATGGATAACCTGGGATTTCTCTGCAAATCAAAAGGAAGAGAAAACGGATATTATTTTAGTTTGATGCCAATTGCTCAGAGCAGCATAAACATATATTAAGTAGTAGAGACAGGAACGTCTAGGGGAGTGGGCAGAAGACTTTGAAGAATATCTGCCCACCCCAGTACCCCTATTTGCTATTGCCACCATTCAGGGGAGCAGAGCCAGAAGTCATATGATACCATTATTTCATACTATCAACAGCATCTGTTATTGTGGGGACACTACCATCTGTCTATGTATCTGACTTTATTATTGTGAACTGCTTTGAGAACCATTAGGGTTGAAAAATATACAAACACTGTAAAATAAATAATTTTCACTTGCAGTTAAGAAGGTTGACATATTGGTGGGGGATAAGATAACTTTTAAATCCTTGTGATTTATTGCCTATAAAAGAGTCATAGGTTTGT
This sequence comes from Podarcis tiliguerta, assembly GCF_965153285.1. Classification (NCBI taxonomy): domain Eukaryota; kingdom Metazoa; phylum Chordata; class Lepidosauria; order Squamata; family Lacertidae; genus Podarcis; species Podarcis tiliguerta. The sequence goes on along the minus strand of NC_139535.1, from coordinate 91,289,498 downwards.
GTGATGGGATGAAGAGCTGCTTGTGTGTAAATTGCAATCCCTCAGAGTTTGAACCGCTTCTCAAACCTCTGCCTGTGACGGAGCCCCTCCAGCATGGCTGCGTCAGTCGCTAGCAGAATCCGAAAGTGGCTGCTTTCGGAAACGTTTCCAACATAAAAGCTCCTTAACGGAAACACGTCTTCTGGACTCTCTGCGTGACAGTTTCCGCCGAGGAACGGGTGTTCCTATAGGGGGCCCTGAGACTTCCCCACTGTTTTCACTGGAAGCATCTCTGAGCCATTCCTCCGACTCCCCTTCCCTTGACGTTCCTGTTCGCCCCCTACTGGTTCCCTCTTCAGGTGTCAAGTCTCTCTCTACCTCAGAGAGCCTTGGCACCTCCTGTCCTGCCGATGGCAGTTCCCTGACATCCACCTCCCCTCCAGGGCCCCCTTCACCCCCTCCCGTCTCCTCCCCTACGGGTTGTGAGGAGGTAAAACCCCGGAAGGAACCTTCCTCATCGTCTGAAGTTTCGAACACCTTTCTCCACTCGTTGTGGTTCCTAGTCTCTCGGTACTCCTCGTCATCTGAGTCCGTTCCTTCTTCCAACTCCGACTCCGCGAATCCTTCCAGTTCCTCTTCCTCGTCTGTGGTGCCGAAATACTCCCTTCTAAACCTTGCTACCGGCTGTGGTTTCCGCGGGAATCTTTGGTGGAACGTTTCTGTTAAAACCTCGTCATTGACCTCCTCTGCAGTCACCCAGGTGTTTTCTGACTCCGGTTCCCCTTCCCACGCCACTAAATACTCCACCTGATTGCCCTTCCACCTGGAATCGAGGATTTCCGCTACATGGTTACTGCTTTCCCTCTCCTCCAAGACCGGTCCCCTGGTGTGCTCCTCTTCACCTCCCCCCTTGTACGGTGACAGTAATGACCTGTGGAACACTGGATGCAATTTCATGTGGTTGGGTAACCGGAGTTTGAAAGCCACTGGGTTGACCTGCTGAATGACCTCAAAGGGTCCCAATCTCTTGGGTCTTAATTTCTTACAACCCCCTTTGAACGGCAACCCTTGGGTGGACAACCACACCTGATCCCCCACCCTTATGGTTTCACCTTCCCTCCTGCTCTTGTCTGCCTGCTTCTTATATTGAGCCTTGGCCCTTTCTAAGTTGAGCTGAAGCTGACGATGGATCGCTTCCATCTCTTCTACAAACTGTTCGGCCGCTGGGACGCTCCATCTCTCGCCCCCCTCCCCCGGGAATGCCCTGGGGTGACACCCGTAATTGGCCAAAAAGGGGCTCATCCCTGTGGACACATGCTCCGCATTGTTGTAGGCAAATTCTGCCAGCGCCAGCTTTTCGACCCAATCATTCCCTCTGTCATTGACATAGCACCTCAGATATTGTTGGAGGATGCCATTTGCTCTTTCCGCCTGCCCATTGGTTTCAGGATGCCGGGCCGTCGAAAAATTGACTTCCACGTGCAGCAAGCTCATGAGCTTCCTCCAGAACCTGGAAGTAAATTGTTTCCCGCGGTCCGAGACAACCCTCAAGGGGGCGCCATGCAGCCGGAAGACGTGTTCTACAAACAACTTCGCTGTTTCTTCCGCTGTGACTGCATGTGAACATGCTACAAAGTGGCACATCTTAGTTAACAGGTCCACTACTACCATGATGGCCGTCTTCCCTTTGGATTTGGGCAGATCCGTCATAAAATCTATTGATACCGCCTCCCAAGGCCGTTCTGGCGTGGGTAGTGGTTCCAATAACCCTGCCGGCGCCCTTCTTTCCCCCTTGGCCCTCTGGCATTGGTCACACCCTCTTACATACTCCTTTACATCTTCCCTCACCTTGGGCCACCAAAACTCCCTGGTGACCATCCACATGGTCTTGTGTTGTCCAAAATGTCCCGCCGTGGGACTATCATGCAACTGCTTGAGTACCCTCCCTCTCAATTCACCTTCTGGTATATACAGTGCCCCTTTGTAATACAATGCCCCATTTCTTTCTTCAAAACCCTCCGGGCTCTCCCCCTCTCCCCTGAGGCCTCTGAGCTTATTTTGGGCATATTCGTCAGTTTCCGTTTCTTCTACCAGCTCTCGTCTCCCCACCAGCGCCGCCCCACACACCCAGCGGTCCTCAGGAATGACATGTCTTTCTTCGCTTGCCCCCTCCCCTTCCAAGTACTCTGGTTTGCGTGAGAGAGCGTCCGCCCTGACGTTCTCTGGGCCTGGTACATAACAAATCTCAAAGTGGAATTTGGAAAATTCCTGTGCCCATCTCACTTGCCGTTGGTTGAGTACTCGAGCTGTTCTCCAATACTCCAAATTCTTGTGGTCGGTGCACACTTGCACCTTGTGTTGTGCCCCAATCAATAAATGTCTCCACCTCCGGAACGCTTCGTGAATGGCAAGTAGTTCCCTGTCATACACCGTGTAGTTCCGCTCGGACTTATTCAGCTTCCTCGAGAAAAAGGCACACGGTCTCCACCCTGACGTATTTCTTCCCGGCTGAAGGAGCACCGCCCCCACCGCTCTGTCTGACGCGTCTGTCTCCACCCTCATGGGCTTCTGTAGGTCCACATGCAGAAGTTGTTCTTCCGAAGCGAAAGCCCTTTTCAGTTCTTCAAAAGCTCTCTCCGCCTCCGCCGTCCAAACAAATTTCTTCTTGCTACTGAGGCAGTCGGTGATGGGCGCCGTCAAGTGTGCAAAATTCTTGATGAACTTCCGATAAAAGTTCCCAAACCCCAGGAATCTTTGCACATCCTTCTTGGTTTTCGGTGTCTTCCATTCCAGCACCGCCTGGACCTTGCCTGGATCCATGGCCAATCCTTGGTCTGACAGGCGGTACCCCAGGAATTCCACCTCCTTGGCATGAAACTGGCACTTCTCCAGTTTCACCCACAGCTGATTGGCTTGCAGCCGGCCCAACACTTCTCTCACGTCCCTCACATGCTGCTCTTCATTTTCCGAATACACCAACACGTCATCCAAAAAGGCCACACAATTCTTGTAGAGCAACGGCCCCAGGACGTGGTTGATGAAAGCTTGAAAACATGCGGAGCCGGCTTGGAGACCGAAGGGCATTACGAGGTATTCAAATGCTCCCAAAGGGGTGAACATGGTGGTCTTCCATTCATCCCCCTTCCTTATTCGTATCAGATTATACGCCCCCCGCAGGTCCAGTTTTGTAAAAATCTTCCCCTTCCTCACCCTGGTCAGAATGTCATCAATTCGGGGCATAGGAAAGGCCAGGGGTTCCGACACGGCGTTCAGGGCCCTGAAATCCACTACAAGTCTCGGCTTATCTGTGTTTTTTTTGTCCACAAAAAACACTGGGCTGCCCCCCACCGCTCGGGACTCTCTGATGAAACCCCTCTTCAGGTTTTTGTCAATGAACTCCCTCAGCTCCTGCATCTCCCTGTCTGACATGGCGTACAGCTTGCCCACTGGGAGTTGAGCCCCCGGGAGTAGGTTGATTTGACAGTCAAAGGGTCTATGCGGCGGCAGTTTGTCCGCTTCTCTTTCGCTGAATACGTTGCTCAGATCTGCATATTGCGGAGGCACCTCCCCTTGCTTCATTACCTCCATCCCAGCTAAGGTGATCTTGGCTCCCCCTGGATCCTTCCCCTGCTTGCAGTGTTCCAGGCAATGCGCCGACCCAAAGGAGACCACCCTCTGGTGCCATCCCACTAGAGGATCGTGAAGTGCCAGCCAGCTCATCCCCAAAATAATGGGAGCTCCTCCCAATGTGGCCACATTGAACGCTATCCTCTCGGTGTGTCTTGCCACCCTCATTATCATGGGAACAGTCTGTTGGTTCACTTCTCCTCCCAACAGCTCTCTGCCGTCAATCGTGGTTACCTGCAGGGGTTTACTTAAGGGGAGGGTTTGTATCTGGTGCTCAGCCGCGAACTCCTTACTCATGAAATTACAGGAGCTGCCTGAATCCAGCAGGGCTTTGATCTGTAGGGGGTGTCCATTTGGCAGCTCTAGCAACACCTCTATCACTAGAGCAGGCCTGGGAGGTTCTGGTGCGGGCACTCTCACTGCTTTTGAGCCTGGCTGCTGTGCCCCGACGGCAGCCAGGCGTTGGCTTTTACCTGCTCTGTGCTTTCCTCCTCCTCTCCCCCAACAGCTCCTGCCATGCCTTGCCATTCCTTTCTCCGTGGACAGACTCTGGCAAAGTGTCCTGGCTGTTGGCAGAGATAGCATTTTTTCCCGCCCTTTCCCTCTTTCTTCCGCCCTTCACCGATGTTTGAAACTGTGCGCGCACGCGCTGTTCCCACTTCCATCGGCTCTGCCGGCGGGAAAGGCTGCTCTGGAATGTCTGGAATGCGGAGCTCCCTCCAACGTTCTCCTTTCCCCTCCCGCTTCTCCAAAGCCCTCGCCTCCTGGCGCGCTCCAATGGCTAGCGCGGCTTTAGTCAGCTGGTCCATAGACTCTGCTCTGGGGTTCCGGGAAAGTTCATCTTTCAAGGACGAAGACAGACCCTCTTCAAAAAGCATTTGAATGGGCTCAGAAGCCAAGTCCCACCCCAATCGATGAATCAACATAGTGAACTCAGTCCAGTACTCACGGACAGTCCGGTTTCCCTGTTTGCAAGCCATTAACTGCCTTCGCACTCCTCCCTGCTCAATGTCACTGGAAAACATCAGGTCCATGGCACGAAAAAACTTCATCGCGTCCTTTAGGATCTCATTATTTGCTGCCATCAAGGGTCTAACCCAGTCCTTCGCCCCTGATTCGAGGTGGCTAATTACAAAAGCCACTCGCGATTCCTCATCAGGAAAGTCATCAAATTGCAGATTGAGAGCATATTGCATCTCTGTCCTAAAGGCATGGTAGTTCCTGGGGTCCCCCCCAAATTTCTGCACCAATCCTGGCATCTTTCTGTTGAGTGGGGTGGCTTTCTCCCTCCCCCTCTCTGCATCCTGAGCCCTCCTTTCTTCCAGCCTCGCCGTCTGCAAGGCAAGCTGGATTTCCAACGTCCTATACCTTTCCTCCAGGCTTGGACCTCCAGCTGCCCCTCCGGTTCCTGCTGGTTCGCTCATGATGCCTCTCCCTGGCACAAGCTAGCTGTCGATGACTTTCGGATTGCTGTGATGGGATGAAGAGCTGCTTGTGTGTAAATTGCAATCCCTCAGAGTTTGAACCGCTTCTCAAACCTCTGCCTGTGACGGAGCCCCTCCAGCATGGCTGCGTCAGTCGCTAGCAGAATCCGAAAGTGGCTGCTTTCGGAAACGTTTCCAACATAAAAGCTCCTTAACGGAAACACGTCTTCTGGACTCTCTGCGTGACAGTTTCCGCCGAGGAACGGGTGTTCCTATAGGGGGCCCTGAGACTTCCCCACTGTTTTCACTGGAAGCATCTCTGAGCCATTCCTCCGACTCCCCTTCCCTTGACGTTCCTGTTCGCCCCCTACTGGTTCCCTCTTCAGGTGTCAAGTCTCTCTCTACCTCAGAGAGCCTTGGCACCTCCTGTCCTGCCGATGGCAGTTCCCTGACAGTTTGGCTTTGCAATTTTTATTTATTTGAATTGTTTTAATGTTTTCTTCTCCTGAAGGTTTTTCATCTGATGGGAAAGTGCTGTAATCAGAGGCACAGAGCCTTTCCCCACTATAGTCTTAATGGTGTAGTGAAGTACAGTGGTACCTCGGGTTAAGTACTTAATTCGTTCCGGAGGTCCGTTCTTAACCTGAAACTGTTCTTAACCTGAAGCACCACTTTAGCTAATGGGGCCTCCTGCTGCTGCCGCGCCACCGGAGCACGATTTCTGTTCTCATCCTGAAGCAAAGTTCTTACGTAACCTGAAGCACTATTTCTGGGTTAGCGGAGTCTGTAACCTGAAGTGTATGTAACCTGAAGCGTATATAACCCGAGGTACCACTGTATAGATACATCTGTTACTGTATAGACATACAATGGGACCTCTGGTTGCGAATGGGATCCATTCTGGAGGCCCGTTCGCAACCTGAAAAGAACGCAACCCGCGTCTGCGCAGCTTCTGCATATGCATGAGCGGCGAAACCAGAAGTAACCCCTTCCGGTACTTCCGGGTTGCTGTGGGACACAACCTGAAAACGCACAACCTGAAGCAAACGTAACATGAGGTATGACTCTATCTGTTACTGAAATTCACTGATCAACAAACTTCTTATTAAGGTCACCAACCAACTACATTTTACATTTATTTGTGGGCCAATTTGTTACTTCTTTGTATGAAAGAGACCACTCCATTCTTAAACATCCTGTACTGAAGTGACCAGAACACCTATGGCAAATCCCACTTCAAATCTCATCTTTACCACAAACTCACTATTTTAAGATGTAGCAGAAAGTGAATGGTAGATATCAAACAAGCATTTGAATTTTATTTTGCCTGATATTCCTAGGTCAGAAAGATGTTTACATTATCAGCTTGAAGGCTTCCATGTAAATACTGTTTTAAGGTGAAGGAGAACAGTCTTTCTGGAAATATCAGCTCTTCATCTTACTTTTTTTTTAACTTCCAATTTTGCCTTTGGCTAGGCAGAAATGCAACTATTCAAACATAACTGAATGGATGGATATTTTGCATTTGTGCACTGCATTTCCCAAAAACACAACATTTGTGTGATGAATTTACCCCGTCCAGCTCTGATACGATTATTTCCATACGAAAAATCACTCTCATACTTACAAGCTCAGATTCTGATACTAGGAATTGTCAAGTATAGAAAATCACATCAGAATAAGTTAATATTTGTAAAGCACTTGAACGATGAAAAGTCTTGCATAACAGCAAAGTAAAATTGCATTTGTAGAGCCAGAAAGGAGTTCAAATCTGTTGGTTAATATTCTACTCAGACCTCTCATTGTCTGCTGCTTTACCCACATGATGGAAAAAGTGTTGAAATTTTGTCCCATAAGCAAGAGTGAAAGGTAACATATGACCCAATAAGAGCCAAATTTCAGCCAAGACAACTGGACCAATCATAATGAGCTATAATAAAAGTGGTTCTTCAGTTTTCGTCATCCAAGTTCAAATATTGCAGCACAACATCTATTGCAGTTCTAACTATTTCCCATTTCTCTACCCTTTGGCAGCTTTTTATATGAAGCTATAATTCCCCAAGGACTGGAGCTCTGACCACAAACCATAGAAACCTAATTTTTCTCTCTCCCCACTACTCAGCATATATGTTGATGTTATCAACTTAATTCTGTCAAGAATGTGGTAATTTTCTCAATGGATAAGGTAAATCACAGTCTAACAAATAAGGCAAGAGAAGGAGCTGGAAAACATTTGGTTTGTAGTCACTTTTCAGCCTTTCTTCTTCTAACAGCAGCTCTTTGAGCTACTTTTAAAACTCAGGAGATGATCAAAATCCGTGTCAACTCAGTGCTGCTGTTCGTGAGAAGTACATGCAAATAATCTTTTCTAGGTAAACTCTCTTTGTTCACATCTATAATCACACTAACTAAAATCCCTTTTACACTGCTAAACGCCAGCTGTTGAAAGTTGGCCCAAACAAGAATGTGTTAGAACACAGGGAAGACAGCTCTCCAAGTTATATGACTGTTCTGGGGAATAGGGTGTTATACCAATGTTTTCTTCAGCAAACTGTAGCTCTCTTCCTATTGGGGAGGGGGGATCTTGGGTACTAGACAACAGCTACAGAGCAAAAGAAATACTTAGTTCAGAACTGTGGCTCAACAACAGTCCGTCTGTTTCCTCTTGCAAGGGAGGGCAGAGATATTTTCCCAGCCTGGACCTCCGCATTCTGAAATGAGGAGAAAGAGTGATAACTAGTTGCTATGGTGACTAGGCCTTGGCCAAGCTGTGCCACAATGGCCATAGTATGAAGAAGGTACAAACTTGGATACTTTCAGTAGCTTGGGCCCACTGTACATCCTGATAAGACCCTGGGTAAGGAGAGTAAAGTGATATGATAAACCTTTCCCTCAATACCTGCCATTTACCAATGCAGAACTAGATTTCAGTTATAAGCAAAGTAGGGAAGGGGGTGTGGAGAAGGACCCAATTAGCAAGCAAGAATTAGGGTGTTGGGAGGAGAGAAAAGACTGCATTTTTACACATAGACAGTTTGCTTTTAGATTTCATTCTGGCGGTTTGTGAGAATTTTATACTGGGTTAGGTTTTACTATGCTGACACACCTCTTTACCCTAGCTTTTGACACTTGAGGTGTATATTGATAGGACCCACATTCTTTTCATGATTATAAGTTGTTTTAAACCACTCTTAATGTTGTATCAATGTTGTAACCTGCTCTGGGCCCTCAGGGTAAAGGGTGAGCAATAAACAAGCAAACAAACAAATAAATCAAGCTATTGGTCCTGCCAGTAAAGTGGTAGGAAGGGAACAGGCTTCTTTCTCTGAATAACATGGGTAGATTGTCAAATCTACATTGCATCAATTCTGTGCCCTCTACAGTGTTCCTGAAAAAATGCAGCAAAGATTGTTTAGCAATGTATAAATCGACTCAATCTTTTGTATTAAAGCAGAGATGCAACAAGGACACAAAACGGTCCTTATTTTCACCTGTGAGGTGATGGAGGGTGGCATTTTAAAGTCTTGCGATATACACATCACTTGCATCTGCATTTTGAGAGCCAGAATTTCTTTTTTGCATTCAGGTTTCCAATACTAGATTAGGTAATTGGTGTCCTTGCAAACTGCCAGTTGAGTTTCACCTGCTGACAGCATGAAACATTAGGCAAGTTACTGTGACATCTGCATGTGCAAACACTGTTTTTGCTTTAGCAACAGGTTCTTGACCTGCAGTATCTTCAATATCTCGGTGTACCAAATAATTTTGCCATAGCACATGGCTCATTGCCAAAAGCACACATGCCATCCCATACTGTCATCCCTGGTTGCTGCCACAGCCTATAGAAATGCTGCTATACCAGGACATAAGAATAATCTGCAAGTGTATTACACACGTTGCATTTTCAAAGCCCTTGGTAAACGTTAACCAATTAATCAAAATCCTGAAGCTACTCGGGAGAGGATTGTTCAATTTGTGAAATTGTCTGGTGGATTCATTTAAACAAACAAGCATGCCAGTAGGGAAAAGATTAAAAGCAAAAGAGACGGTCTAATACCGTAGAGGCAAAAAAGATAGATGAGCTAAGACAATGAGTCAAGAATACAAGAGGAACCCGCTGGGTGAGGCCAATGGCCCATCTAGTCCAGCATCCTGTTCTCACAATGACCAGCCAAATGACTGTGGGAAACCTGCAAGCAGAATTTGAGCATGGGAGCACTCTCCTCTCTTGTGGTTTCCAGCAACTGATATTCAGAAGCATTGCTGCTTCCAACTATTGAGACAGAGCATGGTCACAATGGCTTGTAGCCATTGATAGCCTTACCCTCCATGAATTTGTCTAGTCCTCCTTTAATGCCATCCAAGTTGGTGGCCATTGCTCACTGCCACTGCTGGGAGTGAGTTCCACAGTTTAACTATGTTCTATGTGAAGAAGTACTTTCTTTTGTCTGTCCTGAATGTTCTAACATTCAGCTTCACTGGATGTCCACGAGTTTGAATATTATGAGGGAGAAAACTTTTCCTATCCTCTGTCTCTATGCCGTACATTATTTTATAAACTTCTATCATGTTACCTCTAACTCACCTTTAATCTTAACTAAAAAGTCCCAAATGCAGTGACCTTTCTTAAGATGGGAGGTGGCTCCATCCCCTTGATCATTTTGCTTGCCCTTTTCTGAACCTTTTCTACCTGTACGACATCCATTTTGACTCGAAAAGATTGAGAGTTAAGAAAATAGGCCAGTTGTTTTAGATGGGATAAAGGGAGATCTACACAAACGGGGTTGCAATAATCAAGCCCAGATAAGAGAATGAAGAATTTTAGCAGCATTTTCTATGAGAAAAGAAATGATAGAAAACAACTTCATTTTGACAGAGCAGCAAAATCACACCTATACCACAAGCATGTGAAGCAGAAAATGGGGGGGGGGGGCACACCATCAAGAGTTAAAGATGTTTAGGAGGGGACGTCAGAAGCTCCACTTCCCATCTCCTCACATTCCTTTCAGCAGCTGTGGGGCAGTCTTTCTTTGAAGATGAAATGATGAGCATGAATAGCTCAGTTGATTAGAGATTCAGGTGGATAGCCATTCTGAACTGTCATAGTCATCATAAATAACAAGATGAAAGATGAAAAAATATTTTTTAATAATTCCAGTGGCAGCTTTAAGATCAACTAAATATAAGCTTTCAAGGTATGAGCTTTTGTGTGTAATGCACTTCATCAGATACTCAATTGGACGCGGGTGGCTCTGTGGGTTAAACCACAGAGCCTAGGGCTTGCCGATCAGAAAGTCGGCGGTTCGAATCCCCGTGACTGGGTGAGCTCCTGTTGCTCGGTCCCTGCTCCTGCCAACCTAGCAGTTCGAAAGCACGCAGTGCAAGTAGATAAATAGGTACCGCTCAGGCGCTGCTTTGGTTCGCCAGAAGCAGCTTAGTCATGCTGGCCACATGACCCAGAAGCTGTATGGCGGCTCCCTTGGCCAGTAAAGCGAGATGAGCACCGCAACCCCAGAGTCATCTGCGACTGCGACTTAATGGTCAGGGTTCCCTTTACCTTTAAAGGTGCCAATGGAATTATTAAAAAAGATTTTTTCATCTTTCATCTTGTTATTTATTACGTTAGTTGATTAGAACAGTGGTTCCCAATTAGGGGTTTGGGGACCCCTGGGCGTCCGCAGAACCATCCCCTGCCAGAGGACTCACTTATCTTGTTAATTGCACAGTGAAATCCTTCACAGATCATCTAGCCTCTGCTCTCGACCAGAGTGCCTGCTTGTTGGCAGGGCCAAAACTAGTGAAAGAGTTGCTGGATGACAAGTGAGCTGGGATTGGGCAAAAACCTCTGACACAGTTTCTTGGGGCTCTTGCTATTGGAGGAGGCGAGGAGAGATAGAGTGCACAAACAGCTTGCTAGTTCACATTTTTTAAAAAATGTAAGGGATCCCTTCCCTTTGCTCTCTACTTTTTAATTGAAAATAATTTCTAATTGCTTCCAACAACTTTCAAGTTTAGAGGATTCTCCCACTGCTTGTACATAGGGTTTTCAGTGAATTTGGGGTTCATATCTCATCTTGGAAATCTAAATGGAGAAATAGCTAAGCAATTTGCCACTATGATTAGCACAACAGCTAATCCTCTGATGATTTAGTTTCGTGCAAATGGCAGCCTGTGTGGATTTTGTTTTCTTGTTTTCTGTGGGAAGCTATGTAGCGACATTTGGGGGTGGGAGGAAGCAGGTACATGGCAGAATCCTAATGAATTAAAAAGTTGCTTGTTCCTATTGGGTAATCAGCAAGAATAAAAACCTTACTCCAAATAAGTATTGTATTTAACTAATTACTCTATTTAAGCCAGGGATGAAACTTGGGCACAGAAGGAAACAACAACAACAACAACAACAGTGTGATGAAATGGGAAGCCAACATACAGCCTCTTGTTGGCTGTCAAGGGGAAGCATACTGAAGTGATTCTTTGAGTTAAGTGAAGTATGACTTTTTCTGACAGGTTCAAAATTTCCCTCTGATCAGTTGAACAACTTTGCATGGTTGTGTATGGTAGCCTACTTAGCAGATGTTTTCACATACTTGGAACACTTTCAACACAAACCTTCAAGGTAGTGATGTGAATATTTTTTACACTGAAGATAAGATTGAGGCAGTGATTAAAAAGTTATGGTTATGGACAAGCCGAGTAGAAGGTGGTAGCCTTACTAACATCCCAACACTGGAGACATTTCTGGAGGCCACTGACGAAGAACTGATACCAGAAGTAAAACATTACATAAATGAACACCTGTGTGATTTAGCAACTAGCTTCAGAGATTACTTCCCTGCACCAAATTCTGAAAACTCATGGATAAGGAATCCTTTCGAATATGGTGGTGTACAACTAATAACTTTATCTGCGGAAAAGAAAGATGCACTTGTTGATGTGACTTGTGATGGTTCATTGAAATCATTTTTCAAAGTATGTAAGCTGGACCAATTCTGGGTGAAAGTTTTTGCTGATTGTAAGAAGTTACGTGAAAAGCTTTGAAACATCTACAGTAGTACCTCAGGTTACAAACTTAATTCGTTCCGGAGGTACGTTCTTAACCTGAAACCATTCTCAACCTGAGGTACCACTTTAGCTAATGGGGCCTCCCGCTGCCGCCATCGCGTGATTTCTGTTCTCATCCTGAGGTAAAGTTCTTAACCCGAGGTACTACTTCCAGCTTAGCGGAGTTTGTAACCAGAAGCGTTTGTAACCCGAGGTACCACTGCAGTTCTCTTTTGTCCTACAAAACAAACATTTTCAACATTTTTTTCATATATGAAGAACTGACATAGAAATCAGCTTGATGTTGAACCAAATTTGAGAATAAAAGTTGAACCAGATAATGGAAGGGATTGTTTTTTTTTGGGGGGGGAGAGTCATGATTTCTCCCATCACATTTAGATTTAGTGTGTTTTTAACATTCTGTTGGGAGCCACCCAGAGTGCCTGCTTTTTTTAGTATACCTAAAATCCTTTCTTTATTTGGGGCTACCCCACATTTTCTTCTTCTTCTACATAAATATATCTTCTTCTTTGGCGATCACTTGTAGTGATGCTGGATTTTGGACCTTGTATAAGGAGAAATGATAGACACTTTCCAACGTTACACAATTGAGTTGGATTTGTGGTGCTGCAGAGGGGTGGTTTTGTGCTTGTTGGTGCAGCACTTTGGTCTTTTGGGTGTTGAATAATAGGCCAAGATTTTTGTAAGCTTCTGCGAAGGCATTTAGGATGGTTTGGAGGTAATCCTCTGAGTGCGCACACACTACATTGTCATTAGCATACTGAAGCTCTATGACGGAAGTTATGGTAACCTTACTCTTTGCTTTCAGCCTACTCAGATTAAAGAGCTTTCCATCTGTTTGATATATGATTTCTACTCTGGTGGGGAGTTTCCCTTCAACAAAGTATAGGATCATGGCGATGAAAATAATAGAGTTGAGGCAATAACACAACCCTGTTTAACACCTGATCTCACTGTGAATGGTTCACTTTGAGAGCCACTGTTATCTGCGATTGTTGCCGTCATATGGTCACAGAGGAGCTGAAGGATGTTCACAAATTTATCTGGGCAGCCGATTTTCAGAAGGACAGTCCACAGGGCATTACGATTTACAGCATCAAAGGCCTTAGTCAGGTCAATGAATGCCATATACAGGGGCTGGTTTTGCTCTCTGCATTTTTCTTGAAGCTGTCAAGCAGTGAAAATCATGTCCACTGTCCTCCTCGAAGGTCGAAAACCATGTTGGGATTCAGGAAGGGTAGCCTCAGATATTTTTAGGAGATGGTTTGCTAAGATCCAGCCGCAGCTAATAAAAAGATGCCTCGATAGTTTCTGCAATCTGTTCTGTCACCTTTTTAAAAGAGATTGATAATTTCGGCATCCCTAAAGTCTGCTGGGGCCACCTCTTTCTCCCATATTTTTTCGATGAGCTTGTGAAGTTGTTGTGTAAGTTCAATTCCACCTACTTTGAAGACTTCGGCAGGTATCCCATCAGGTCCGCTGGCTTTGTTGTTTTTCATTTAGTTAATAGCTGTACATAACTCTCCCAGATTTGGAGATGCTGCAAGCTCATCTCTAATTTGTTTTTGTAGAATTTGTGAGAGGACCTCAGCAGCTATGGGGGAGTTGTGGTTAAGGAGATGCTGGTAATGTTCTTTCCAGCACAGAGCAAGATTTTCTTTATCTTTCAGAAGTTTGGTACCGTCTGTTGAGCATAGGAGGCATGATTTATTGCCATGATTTATTGGCCCACAGATGGTCTTAGGGCTTTAAAGAAACTCTGTGCATCATGAGTGTCGGCTAAGTGCTGGACCTCTTGAGCTTTTTTTATCCACCAGGTGTTATTTAGTTCTCTGATTCTTCTTTGAACCTCAGCCTTAGCGGCAACATAGGTTTTTTTCTTAGTGGTGCAGTTTCTATCTCTTTGCCAGATCAGAAAGGTCTTCCTTTTCTTGTCAATAATGCATTAAATCTCATGGTCATTCTCATCAAACCAGTCCTGGTGTTTATTGGTTCGATATCCAATAGTTTGTTCAAAGGCTGCAATAGTGGATGTTTTAAGCTTGGTCCAGTGTTCCTCAATGTTGTCAGGAAACTCCAAAAGCAGATGGTCCTTAAGAGTTGTTTGGAAGCAATCCCACGTAATAGGATCTTGAAGGGCTTGAGTGTTCATTTTGTGCCTTGGTTTCCTTCCTAAATATATAGAAAGCTCTTGGCCAGACATTAGCAGTTCAATCCTAAATATGCATGATTGCATTAAGTTCAGCTGAATTCAGTGTAATTTTAATATGTTAAGAACTGAAGACTTAAGCAATGGCCATGTTTGCACATCATGTGAACATGTAAGTTGCTCTGACTTCATTCCTCCTCAAGTGTGGGTGGAAGCAGCAAACCACATCCCCTGGCTTAGTGTTGATCCTCATAATTGTGGATTCCAAAACAAACCTTGGCATCATATTATGACTGTTCAGATTCCACCCACATTAGGGAAGGAACAAAGCAGGAGCCACTTGCACATTCATGGTAAACCATTTATTATGGTTTGCAATACTGTGAATGTGCAAATGCAGTCAAGGCTTACAATCAAAGTTCTAATATGTACATTTCACTATGCACGGCAAAATTTATTTCTGAGATTTTTTACTCTAATACAAAGAACTAATTCATAATAACTTCACCTTTTTATAAAGTCAGCATCAGAATATATTAAAGCTGTGCTTTTATATCTGCTCCAAACAAAGCTCATGTCATGAGGATAGGCAATGAATATTTACATTTCTTCCTTGGGAGATTTTTATCAAAAGTGGAATAATGCGCTGAATTATATAACTAACTGAGAACAGTGATAGTGTGTCTCTAACAAGCTTACCTGATAATCTCAAAATGGCCTTTCTGCAGCAGTCTCAAAGTTATATATAAAACTAGAGTAAAGGGTGGATGGCTGGTTCCCAGTACTAGAAAGAGTAATTTTCTAATTTTCTAATCTCAAGGAGTAGGAAGTTGCCTTGTCTGTCAAAGAATCCCTGAGCACCAATCTTGGATCTCTATCCAATACCGAGGCTATTGGAATAAGCTCTGGGCACAACATTAGTTCATCTGGGGTACATGCAGGCTTATTGGGATCCAAGAGAAGGGATTGCACTCCCTCCTAACATTGCAGTAGAAAGTCAGTAGGGAAGGACAATATGTCTTTTGGGAAAGTTCTGCAGAGCACAGTTTAAAAACCACTGTACTAGAGTAAGTAGTGGAGCTGAAACTACAGACATCTATTAATAGGGCATGCGTGCATGTATTCTCCACTCATTTCAAAATTGGCAAACAAAGAGCAAGAACACTGTGGATTGCACCATAAGTAGGGCAGAGGCATTCCAACGTCTACTGGTATAATGCGTCAAGAAACTGCTGTACAGTACCTGACTCGAATACAAAATGAAATAGCCACTTCATTCTATACCATGCTTACCTTGCTCTTTGTTGCTTTGGGGGCTGAGAATAGAAGGGCTTGATCCCATCTCTAGAATCTGCCAGATTTCCTCCAGGGAGCCAGCAGTACCAGATGATGACAACAGGCCTTGCTGGAGTTGGCTGGGACTTTCTTTTGTAAGTAGTTGAGACTGGTGTGGAACTAAGGTTTCATGCCTTGGGGAATCTGCAACATGATTTCCAACAATTGATTCTGACTGAACCTGTGGAAATGACAGTATGCCCTCAGTAATGATCAGGGATCAATGACATCTGGAAATGAGCTGAAAATATCAAAAGCCAAGGGTAGGCTTGTATGGCTAACAATGTTTCCTTCCTCAGGTTACGTTTATGCTCTACTAAGACCCCTAGATCCTTTTCACATGTTCTTCTGGTAAGCCAGGTGCCCCCCACCCAATCTTTGTGTTTGTGCGGCTTGTTATTCCTGCCTAAATGTAGAACCTTACATTTGTCCCTATTGAATTTCATTCAGTTAGTTTGGACCCACTTCTCCAATCTGTTAAGGTCATCCCAAACTTTGTCTGTGGCATTAGCAAAGAATGGTGTCATCTGCAAATTTTATGAGCATCCTCTCAATTCCTTTGTCCAAGTCATTTATAAAGACACTGAACAACAACAGGTCTAGGACAGAATTCTGTGGCACCTCATTTGTCACTTTTTCCCCAGGATGACAAGGAACCATTAATGAGCACTCTTCGGGTTTGGTCAGTCAACCAGTTACAAATTCACCTAATGGTTACCTTGTCCAGCCACATTTTACCAGTTTTCCCACAAGTATATCATGGGGGACTTTGTCAAAAGCCTTACTAAAATCAAGATACACTATGTTCACAACCTTCCCTTGATCTACTAAGCTTGTAATTCTATAAAAAAAGAAAAAAAGAAATGGCATTTGTCTGGCATGACTTGTTTTTGAGAAACCCAAGCTGGGTCTTAGTAATCACAGCAACTTTTCCTAAGTACTCACAGTCTGTTTACTTTTCTGTTCAAGGACCTTTCCTAGTATTGATGTCAAACTCACCAGTCAAGATGGGTTTACGATGGGTTGGGACTGATATTTCATAACTGAATGTCAGGGAACTGCCATCAGTGTCCGAGGGAGAGAGCAAGCTCCGAAGGGATCCCAGAGAGCGTCCCGGGAGTGGGAGGGGCAGCCCATCTTCTGGGAGAGAGAATCAGCATAGCTCCAGTGGAGAAGGGGGGGAGATGGGGGAATCGGCGAGGCGATCCCATGACTCCTTGCCGGGGACCAGCGGGGAGAGAAGGGGTCCTCCGCTGCCCACACCCTCCTTGCGCAGGGAGAGTAGGCGGAGACTGGGTGTCAAAGAACTTCTTTGCTGGAAGAAGTTTAAGAAACGCCCACTGACGGATTCTGCCAGTGATTGAGACGGTCACGGGCAAGCGGCTGCCCGGACAGGAAAGGTTCACTCAGGCAACCCAGCCAGACGTTGGGACAAGCTTACACACGAGCAACCCCTAGAACCATTACACTGAATGACCTGGAAATTCACATCCAATATAAAGACAAACTAAGCTTGACATAACACTACTAATAGCATACAAAGGGGCTAACTACATGTCACATAGAACTCCAATGCTATGGGGCTTACTATGTAAAAGCAGCTTGGGGAGTTAAATATGGAGTGAAGAAACAGTAGGAAGTGCTTAGTTCTTTTCCTGTTTGTGGGGATTCTGTTCCAAATTGCATCTCCACATGGTTTTCTGTCCAATGGGGTTCAACATTATTTTATTAGCTTGATTATAGCTCCATCTACATACAGCGTGCTTTATTTACAAAGAACAAGGGGACGTGTTCCTATCCCAAAGGGTTTACAATGCAAAAATAGACACAAGAGAAAAACAGAAGAAGGTGAGAGAAATGTAGGCCGGGGTAAACAGGTGGAAAATATACAATGATTCCAGTTAACTATACTTCAGCTTAGTAGAGCATTGGGTCTCTAGGAGGTTGTTCAAAAGGCTTCATAAAAAAGGGAATTTTGGTGAGGGATTTGAAGTAAGTTAAGGAGATGGTCACATGGAAATTCAGTTCAGGGAGATAGTTCCATCCATAACAGGGAGCACGGGGAATAAGGCAGAGTTGTTTCAGGGAACACAATACATTTGGGTGCCGAGAGGTGAAGAAGCTGGATGATTTAAGATCGCAGATAGAGAAGTGTTTGGACATATGTGGGGCTGCCTCTGAAGATGATTTGGAAACTTGAGCTGATGCAGAATTTGGTGGCCAGGTTGCTCACCGAGCCAAGACAGTCTGAGCATATTACACTGATCCTGGCCTGACTGCACTGGCTGCCAATTAGTTTCTGGACCCAATTCAAAGTGCTGGTGTTGACCTAGAAAGCCTTGCATGCGCAGGACCACAATACCTCAAGGACCACCTCTCCCCATATGAGCTGCAATCATCATCTTGAGGCCTTTCATCATGTGCCTCCTCCTCATGATGTGGCAACACAAGAATAGGCCTTTCTGCAATGGCTCCATTTGTGAAATCCTCTCCCCAGGGAGGCTCACCTGGCACCTTCAATATACATCTTTAGGCCCCAAGCAATAATGTTCTTTTTCAACCAGACATTCTATGTCTTTTAATGTGGGAGGAGGGGGTTATTGGTTTGTTTTGTTCTTGTTTTTCACGTGTATTTTGTGTTTTTATTTTGTATTTTATGCTGTGGACTACCCTGAGGGTGGTATACAAATGTAACAAACAAACAGAGCTACGGGGAAGCAAAGCAATAGAAGGTTAAACACCTATAAATACAAATAATAAACAAATATTTAAACACTGATTGGAAGGAAGCAGCTTGGGGGTGGGTATTTGAATATAATACGTTGGACTATCCCTGTTTCATAGGGATTTCTGCTTCTTCACTACAGCTGCTGCTTCTCGGGAGATTTTCGGTATTTAAGTTCTCAACAAAATAAGGACACTTTCCTGGGGCATGCTTTCTCTGCGCATACTGTAACTCCTGCCATGAAAAGAAACAGTCTAAATTAGTAGCTTTGATTTATTACAAGCTTCTTTCTCAATTCTCTAGAAATATGTTTTAATAAAATGGGACAGGTTAAGCACTAATATTCTCAGAAAAAGAACAGATAAAGCTCTCATTCCCTAACGTACTTCCACTAACAGTGGTGGTCAAAACTGATTTTCTACATACAATCCCAAACTCTGGTTATTGCACTGCCCTGGAAGACTGCAGCCATGATCCAGTTATGCATGTCAAACCCCATTAACAAACTGGAGCATTTACAACACATGCAATTCAGTGCACCATCAATTAAATCTCTTCAGTTACAAAACTAAAACAATTCTATATTGCTTATAAATATTTTAATAAGGGATCACTGTAAGATTTTGTTGTTTTTGTTGTTGTTTTTTACTAAGGCTGGGCTGGTGCTCCCAAAAGCCTTGTCTTCTCATAAAAGCCCTTTTTATCACTACAGCACTTCAGTTTGCCTACATTTTCTAAAAGTTAGCTACTAATTTGATGGTGTCTTTTGTTTGTAATTATATTACTCTCTCCATATATATATAGTGGTACCTTGGGTTACAGACGCTTCAGGTTACATACGCTTCAGGTTACAGACTTCGCTAACCCAGAAATAGTACCTCGGGTTAAGAACTTTGCTTCAGGATGAGAACAGAAATCATGCGGCGGCGGCGTGGCAGCAGTGGGAGGCCCCATTAGCTAAAGTGGTACCTCAGGTTAAGAACAGTTTCGGGTTAAGAACGGCCCTCCAGAATGAATTAAGTTCTTAACCCGAGGTACCACTGTGTGTGTGTGTGTGTGTGTGTGTGTGTGTGTGTGTGTAACAGTCTTAATCTATTTGTTGTTCTCTTTTAATCAATTAGGCTTCAAACGGCTGAATAGCATATACTTTTATTAAAATGAGCAAAAGCAACCAATCAATTCCTCTCCTC
This sequence comes from Podarcis tiliguerta, assembly GCF_965153285.1. Taxonomy (NCBI): domain Eukaryota; kingdom Metazoa; phylum Chordata; class Lepidosauria; order Squamata; family Lacertidae; genus Podarcis; species Podarcis tiliguerta. The sequence goes on along the minus strand of NC_139535.1, from coordinate 91,270,007 downwards.
AGTCCACCCCCCATCCTAATATTACATTCCTATACACGTCTACCCAGAAGTAAGCTCCATCGAGTTCAATGGTGCTTCATTTCACAGAAATTCTAAAATAGAATTTAAGCTTCCCTGTTCTTTATCTCTTCCCATAACTGAAAGAGGTGACTAACTATGGACTTCACTACCTTTGCAAACTGAAGAGAGGCACTGGACAGAGCAGCCAATTCTGTTGGTTTAATTTTACATCATGAGCCAGTTGGCTGCTCTACAGTATGACTGTCTCCCTAGGCTTGCTTCATGTAGGTCATTGACTCCAAGGACTCATGGGAATCACAGTAATCCCAGGGTCCTTCTTAGTGCATAAAAATGATCACCAAATAGATCTGTTGACATCTTCATCTCAAACTTTGTAATATCACATTCCTCCAATACTTTGAGCTGTCTCTGATCATGATAGAAAAGTCAGAGTTGCAGTCAGCTGTGTTCCAGCATGCCATGGAAGTGATTGCTATACACAGAGGTAGTTAATCTTCTTTGGTGCAAGGGCTGCATTCACCTTGGTCAATCTTCCAGGGGCTGGATGCCAGTTCTGAGGTGGGCACAAGCAGGTTATTTCCCCCCCTCTGCTCATGAAATTAACAATCTGAAGACTAGGAAGGGATGATTTGTACCCCCATCAGAGCACTGGACTGGGTGGAGATACTTAAACCTTTCTGCCAACCCCTGTGCTGTGTCTACTTTATTTCTCAAAATCAGTGAGATCTTGGGTGGGGTATAAAAATTTTGCTTGAGGGAGGGAGGGGATACAGCCACTCTACCTGTAAAACATGCATAGTGAAAGCATACTGCATGTCACTCTCCAGTCCACAGTTTGCACAAAGTCATTGCTGTGACTAGGAGAGGGCTTGGCATTCTCAGGACAGGCTTCCCTCCGAACCAGGCCTTATGGCAATACTCCAGAGGTTCTGCACATACAGCAAGTACTGACATGTTGCCTAAAGGAGAAGCCTACATTACCTGTGTCGTAAGCTGGTACTGGAGGTGCTCTAAAGCCAGAAGACGGTGCTTAGTCTCCCTGACAAGTTCTTTAGGATGTAGGGCACAAGATGAAGTGTGACCCTGAGGATGCTTTGAAATCTTGAAGTCCTGAGAGCCTAGAAATCCTAAGAAAATAAACAGGTAGGAGTTTTCCACATTGCATTTAACATGGCATTTTAAAATAGAATATATCTTGCCTACAAGAAACTGCTGCTCACAGCTGTAAATGAATTACACTGTTGTGGCAGTGTATCAGCGTGTAAGTTTAAAGAGATGTGTAGAAACTAGCCTGGGAAAATCTTTTCCAAGCAATGACCTTCACCTCTTTACTTCATTCAAAGAAGCTGGGCCACGGAACACAAACTTTGAAATGAAATTCTCATACAAGGCTTCCATTTAGGCCTCAGTTTTGTTAAACAATAATCTCATTCTGCATTGTTTATTTCCAGGAAAGAAAATCAAACATACAACTGCTTATTTCAGGAATATTCAAAAATACATGATAAGTACATAACATAGTTCTTTGCTGTTATGCAACATGCAGCTGCCACCTTAACCTTTCAGTACCGAAAGTTTCCAAAGCCAAGAGTAAGAAACAAATACTCTGTTCATGCTTTTCTACCATATTCAATACTTGGCGCAACTTAATTACTAGTACTTCATTCTCAAGTGATAACTGGGATTTCTTAATCTCAGCAAAGAGCCTACAGACAACACTTCAGTTTCCTAGTGTTCTCAATCTCAGGAAGCTAAATTTCTCATAAAAGAACCAAGATCCTTCTACCTTAATGAGATTACCTTCCTTTGAAGCTGCTCCAAGTTCTGCTCTTAGTCTGTTTACCATCTCTAGTAGCTGATGCTTCTCTTTGCTCAAACTGCAGATCTTTCTCACAGCTTCCTTCAATCTACCTTGCCTCACTTGTGCATGATTTCCCATAAGTTGATGGGGTCCATCACCAGCCTCCATGCCAAATAACTGTTGCCTGAGATGTACAGAGTCCTCCTGAGGCTTCCTGGTCACTAAATTCTAGAAGAATAAATGACAAGGATCAAAATAAATGAAGTGAATTTTTGGCAGGATATATATTCCATTATAATGAATAAAATCTATGCCCAAATGACAGCTACCATAAAAAGATTGCAGTCTTGAATAGTATGTTGTATGAACCAAAACAAAAATGAAATTCCTATACTAATCCCAAACTGTGCCATGAGAAGTGCTGAAGAGTGTCTTGAGAAATGAAGCCACCACTTTGGAGGCTACTTCTACTCTATAGCCCTCTGAAATGGGGAGACCCCATGCAGCACTGATTGCTCCTTAATCTGCCAGGGTCAGAGTTGGCCCAAAACATTTTGCTGCCTGAAGTGAAGGACAAAATGGCACCTCTTCCTATTCCATGTATAGAGAATGACTAGATGGGCAGCTGAATATTACTAAGGCTAGCTTAGAGGGCAAACAATAGGTAAGTTATGTGAGCCAGTGTGGTGTAGTGGTTAAGAGCGATAGACTCGTAATCTGGGGAACTGGGTTCGCGTCTCCGCTCCTCCACATGCAGCGGCTGGGTGACCTTGGGCTAGTCACACTTCTCTGAAGTCTCTCAGCCCCACTCACCTCATAGAGTGTTTGTTGTGGGGAGAAAGGGAAAGGCGAATGTTAGCTGCTTTGAGACTCCTTCGGGTAGTGATAAAGCGGGATATAAAATACTCCTCCTCCTCCTCCTCCTCTGCCCCCCAGCACTTTGCTGCTGCTTCCCACCCCACCCAGCATCTGCCACCAGAGGCAGCCTCCTTACTCTGCCTAATGGTAGAGCCGGTCCTGACTACTATACAGCAGAAACATCATCCCAATAAAGACACACTCCTGAGCAAACCTGCACTGTATCAGCATTTCATCTCCAATGCTGGTTCCTGAGCCTTCTGGACACAAAATGCAACATGCTGCCTCTCGGCTAAATATTCCAAATAGCTTGAGGCCTGTAAATCTATACCTCATTGTGATCTCTTATCTCCCCTGAGAGCAGGGGACCCCTCTTAATTATTCCACCTGTTCACCAACTTGGTTCATGAAGGATGTGCAGAGAAGCACTACTGGTGACTCCTCTTCCATGGAAAATCTCAAAGCTAAGTGAGTCCTTTTGGGCCCGACATTTGGTGGCCATGGTTAGGCTGGTATGATTCAAGTTTGATACTGTGGTTGACATTATGTAAAACTGGAGGTGTCTGATGTGGAAAAAATACTTGGGAATATAGTAAAGTAGGATAAATCTTATCCCTTTCAGATTGAATAGTTGCAATTTTAGCCAAATGATTCATCCCCTACAGTATGATGGAATAATACAAGCTATTCTCCTTTGCAACCAGTATCAGTTAAGTTAGACCAGCCCTCTTATGATAGTCATTCATGTATCCTAGTAGACTGGAATAACTGTGATACATAGAGTTACAATGCCTCCTAGTGGAAGTTGATGGATAAGCACAGATTCTAACTTTTAGATTAAAATACAGTGGTAACTCAGGTTACAAACACTTTGGGTTACAAACACCGGGTTACAAACTCCGCTAACCTGGAAGAGTTACCTCAGGTTGAGAACTTTGCCCCCGGATGAGAACAGAAATCACGTTTCTAAAAGTTAGCTACTAATTTGATGGTGTCTTTTGTTTGTAATTATATTACTCTCTCCATATATATATATATATATATATATTTGCTTTCGTAGATTTTCACGGGTACAGGAATGCAGGTTTTGGTGTCCTCGGGTGTCTTCCCGTGTAAAAGTTGGGGTGTCTAGGCGACGTTTCGACGAGGTCTCACTCGTCATCTTCAGGCTGGTGCTTTCGGCTTCTTGTTACTGGAACAGAGCAGGATCTCAGTGTTTGAGTTCCTATAAATACTGTTGAGGAGGTGTGGTGTATAGCCTCCAATGTTCTGGGCAGAGAGGAGGTTCCCAGGCTAGTGTGCCTTTTCTTCTTTTGTTCCTTAATTACTTGAGGGATATCAAGTAATTAAGGAACAAAAGAAGAAAAGGCACACTAGCCTGGGAACCTCCTCTCTGCCCAGAACATTGGAGGCTATACACCACACCTCCTCAACAGTATTTATAGGAACTCAAACACTGAGATCCTGCTCTGTTCCAGTAACAAGAAGCCGAAAGCACCAGCCTGAAGATGACGAGTGAGACCTCGTCGAAACGTCGCCTAGACACCCCAACTTTTACACGGGAAGACACCCGAGGACACCAAAACCTGCATATATATATATATATATATATACAGTGGTACCTTGGGTTACAGACACTTTAGGTTACAGATGCTTCAGGTTACAGACTCCACTAACCCAGAAATAGTACCTCGAGTTAAGAACTTAGCCTCAGGATGAGAACAGAAATCACATGGCGGCAGCGGGAGGCCCCATTAGTAAAAGCACGCCTCAGGTTAAGAACGGTTTTGGGTTAAGAACAGACCTCCGGAACAAATTAAGTTTGTAACCCGAGGTACCACTGTATGAGAGAGTGCTGTGACCAGAGAATATGATGCTTCTTACAGCAAATATATAAAGAACTAAGTAGTAGATTTATTACGAATAAAAGAAGCCCATATTCCCAACCATTGATTGGCTATTATAACTTTGTTCCCTTGAAAACATTATTTTATAATCATAAGAGCACAAAGATTCAGCATTTTCCTACCACTTGTGTGTCTTGTGTTCTCAGTGAATCCATCTGAGGATTTTTCTTTATGCTTTGCCTTTCCAAAGAATTCTTGGTAGTAACTTCATCTGGATGCAATGTACCTGGAAAACAAAGAGCAGATAAAGCAGGCAGCAAGCTGAGTTGGTGCAGAATGCTAAATGTTACCATAAACATGTCTTTCCTGTTCACATGCCATATATATACAGTATTAGGGTCAAGAAAAACAGGTCCATTATTGTGAAAAGCTGATTGATTATTCTGTTAAATATCAAGGAAATTTACCTATCAGAATAATCATACGGTTTATTTACAGGGAAACAAAATGGCTGCAAGGAAAACTGGGTTTAGAAAATACCAATAATTTCACACACATATCCCTGATATTTCAGGACCTGTGTATAAATTCCACTGTATAAAACAAATCAGCACACTGTTTTTAGAAGGAAATTGTATTGACCTTCCAATGCTACAAAAGGTGGCTTTCTCACATGGAAAGTTCTTCCATGAAGTAAAAAAGCATGAACACTGTGATCCACATGTATACAAAATGATGACCCAAACACTGTTTGCATGATTTTTCTTCAACAGAAGTAAAGCTCTCTTTTAGGAAATTTATCATATTTTAAGCAGATCTGTCAACATGTTTCTCTTACTGTCTTGTCCAATGGTAATGTGGTAGGAAGTCTGAGTATTTTTATCACAACTGGATGATTTCAGAGAAGATACAAATAGCTTTCCATGAACTTCAGGTGCATCTTCATATTGTTTGTCCATGTCTTCACATTTTTTCTTCAATACTCTGATCTGTTCTTCCAAGGATTGAACATAGTCTGCAAAAAATAAAGACAACTATCTCACTCAGCCAGGTACTTTGCAGGCGTGAATAAAGTATTCAAAGGCTCATTGTGTGTGCAAATAAGAATTACTTCCCCCAAAGAATGCCTAGCCCTGGCTAGTATATAGCAGCTGCATCCTTCCAAGGGGAAGGACAGGACATACTCCAAAGAAAGCCTGCACTATATCAGCAGGCGATCCCTCTTAATTATTCTACCAGTTCACCAACTTGGTACATGTATACGGCTTCCCATCCATTAAAAGTCTTGAAGCTATGTGAACCAATGCTGGCCTGGCTTTTGGTGGTCATGATTAAACTAGTGTAATTTAAATTTGATATTGTTTTAAATATTTAGGTGGCCTTTAAATAAAACTGGAAGTGTCTGATGTGGGATTACAGCAAAGCAAGATCAATCTTGCTGTCTCTTTCAGTTTGTTGTTGTTGTTTAGTCGTTCAGTCGTGTCCGACTCTTCGTGACCCCATGGACCAGAGCACGCCAGGCACTCCTGTCTTCCACTGCCACCCGCAGTTTGGTCAGATTCATGTTTGTAGCTTCGAGAACACTGTCTAACCATCTCGTCCTCTGTCGTCCCCTTCTCCTTGTGCCCTCCATCTTTCCCAACATCAGGGTCTTTTCCAGTGAGTCCTCTCTTCTCATGAGATGGCCAAAGTATTGGAGCCTCAGCTTCACGATCTGTCCTTCCAGTGAGCACTCAGGGCTGATTTCCTTAAGAATGGATGCGTTTGATCTTCTTGCAGTCCATGGGATTCTCAAGAGTCTCCTCCAGCACCCTAATTCAAAAGCGTCAATTCTTCGGCAATCAGCCTTTCTTTCAGTTTACGCAGTTGCAAATGTTTGTGCAAGAACTGAAAGCCATTTTATCAAATGATTTTCACTTTCCCTTTTTTTTTTTTTGTAACTATAGGATTTATTCTCATAGGAATGTTTTGCTGTAACTATACTGTCTCAGTAGAACATTAGTTTTGCCTGTGCTGATCCTGCCCTCAAAATGTAACTGCAATGATCTCCATTTGTTCACATGTAGCTTTGATTTTTATCTATCATATGATCATGGTAACTTTTTGCTATGGATTGAAGATCTTTAAGAATGCATTCATTAGCATAAATATATGAGGCAACTGAAATATGAATATAAACATTTATGTTAAGAAGATGATGAGTGCTAGAAGGGAAGCGCTTGTTAAAAGAAAAGTATAGAAATGGGCATATACACTCTGCAGTTAATATTTAACCCAATCAACATTACCAGCAGTACAAGAAACTACAGTAGCATCAGCCTTACCAGCATCTTGTGCTTCCATTTTGCTTTGGTCAGATGAAAGTGCCTGAATATTAAGGGTCTCCATTTCTCTCCTCATTTCTGCAATAACAGATCGCAAGGTACTGTTTTGCTCTTGTAACCTCTTTATATCAGCAGAAGGAAAACCTAGTTCAGTGGTTCCTACAGTATCCTGCATGGTCACCAAACAATTAAAGAAACAAACAAGAATTACACCCTGAAAGGACTCAAGCAAGCAAGTAAAATGCACCAAGAAAGCATAGTATCTTAAAGAAAAATAATATAAATGTCTGCCATGTGCACAGTAGAAAAAGGACCAATGCTGCAAAGTATGTATGATGAATTGTACTGCTCTAAGACTTGTGAAGCTGCATTAATGATATGAATGACAACTTGAATATGCTACATGACAGCAGCCCCACAGGTTCAGGGTAATATATTGGTTTGGATCCCAAGAGGTGCTGGTGGAATGCAGTTGGCAGAAGGCATGTGCTTAGATAATCTTCTGTCTGTCACCCCCCCCCCTGTAAAAAAATATTTTATTAAGGATTTTCTTGTTTTACAGAAGTAAGTTTAATGCCTCGTATTTTTTTCCCATGTAACATTTTTACAAATCCGTTTCATTTATTGAGACATTAGGGGGAGAAGAAAAAAAAGGGGGGAAGAAAGGGGGGTGGAGGGAGGGAAGATGGATAGGGGTGGGGTCGGGTGGCGATGTTTCTATTATGTCATCCCCCTTGATATGCTGTGCTATGAATGAATGATTTGAGATTGACTGGCTCAATAGAAGAGGTCCTCTGCCTCCCTATGTAGAAACCTGTGACCCGCCCTGGTGGTTCAAATACACTTTTGTGCTGGTACTGAGCAAGATAACATTCTTGAGGTCTATCTCTTGGGCAAAGTATTTGATAGCAAGGTGAGCTGACCACAACTCCAACCAATTTATGTTGTATAGACAGGTTCTCATCTTGTGGAGCTCATACATATTTCACCAACAACGACCTTTTTCACGCACAATAGCAAAGAGATTTTGCAGGACACTGTTTTGAATGTTGATGATAGCTGGATAAACATGTCAGAGAGCAGGCCGCAAAGTGTGTTTTGTTCCCAATCCTACCAATGCCCTTTGAGCACCATTTAACATGCTGAGTATGTGCAATATGACTACCATATGTCACCACAACACAACACAACACCACAATGTTGCTCTTCCTGAGCAACATTAAAAACAAAGTAGAAAATATAATCTGATATACAATTATTAAAGTGTAAAACCATCGGTGATATAATTCTATCAAACAGAGCCACCCTTGCTGTGCCTGCAAAGAAAAAAAATGTTTTAAGGTGATGCCTGAACAAAATTGTGTGGAAGACAGCTGGATCCGAATAGGGAAGAAGTTCCTGTATTATGAAATCATTCAATCTGACTACCTTTTCAAACACTCTCCAGATTTACAGGATGGATATTTGTATTTTGAACAGGTACCAACCACTAGAGTGCAGCAAATACATCTCTATCATCATTCAACATTCAAAATAGTCTTTCACAATACAGTACCACTTAGCTACTGTGTGTGAAAAAGGTCATTATCAGTGAAAGCCATATGATCACTGAAAGATCAGAGCCTATCCACCTGGAAATAGTATGACATTTCTCAGTCATTCATATGCCAAGACAGATTTAAAACTGGTGTAGGGATTGATATTACAGATGGCAATCGTAGTAACAACAGAGCACAGCACTGAGGGTTTAAACAGGCTTTGGTCACTAGCTCTAGCTCACTGGCACTGCTGTACTTAGCATGAGCAAGAACTGGGAAATGAGCAAACCTCCAAGATGAACATCAAAGCTGACAGCAACTTGAAGTCAAACAGCTGCTGCAAGTAAGTATTTGCTACTTACTGAAAGGCAAGAAATGAGGGGCCCAAGCAGGCCTCCTTCAGGAGAGCATGGCAGTTTTGGGTGTTGTGACTGGAAAGGCCCTGTCTTCAGTGCTCAGCCACCATACTTCAGTTGGCAGGGAAACACTGAGCATAGCTTCAGAATGATGGTGATTTCAGTGCATAAACGGGCTCATGTGGCTGGAGGCAATTTGTCAGATAGTCTAGTCTCAGAAGCTTTAGGGCTTTAATGGCTAATAACAACAGCTTGAATTGGGATCAAAAGGGAGCCCCAGCCACTTGTACATCCGCCTTTCTGGATTTAGTTTCAGCTTGTTCAGTCACATCCAGCCCGTTCCAATCTCATACACTTGTATAGAACTTCCATCCTGCCCCTTAGGATCAGATGGATAAGAGAAAGAGTACTTTTTGTTATCAGGATCCAAACACACATGAGTACAATTCACACAGGGGCATATCACGATAATGCTAAATCACTGCTCATAGTTCATAGATGAATGTGCATATATTTTGATGACTGTATAAATTCAGGTGACCATAATTTTTATTCAGTATATATGTGTCATATTATACTTATATATTTCATCTACTCATTCTGGACCATGAGATAATCCCTCTAGCCCAACTCCCTTCTAAAATATATGTATTATCCTATCCAGACACTGGCCAGATAAAAAATAATGCTAATTCAGTCATTAACACCAAGCACAGCAGATTGGAGGGTTGGGAGGGTTTACTATAATGTGCATGTGCAGCCAGGCATTCCTGCATTGCTCCTACCTTAGCTGAGTGGGAAAACAAACCATGGGGTGACTGTTTTAGGATTACAGTGGTGCCTCGCAAGACGAAATTAATCCGTTCCGCGAGTCTCTTCATCTTGCAGTTTTTTTGTCTTGCGAAGTACAGCTATTAGCGGCTTAGCGGCTTTAAGAAAAAGGAAAAAAACTCGCAAGAACTCGCAAGACGTTTTGTCTTGCGAAGCAAGCCCATAGGGAAATTCGTCTTGCGGAACGACTCAAAAAACAGAAAACTCTTTCGTCTAGCGAGTTTTTCGTCTTGCGAGGCATTCATCTTGCGGGGTACCATTGTACATTCAAAACAAAGCCTATGGTTTGTTTATGATCAGGAAGTCAAGGGGTGGGGGAATACTTTTTCCTCTTCAAATCAGAGTTTGTTTGGAGAGAAACAAATCATCAATGCTGGTTCAGATGTGACCCTAATCCAGCTGTTCTGTGGCTTCGTCCCCCACTCAACTGCTCATCCACATTGTGATTTTTTTTAAAAAAACTTATATAGACTGAGTTAGTATAACTTGTGAATGTGGCCATTGTGTACTGTTTCATACAGCAGTGTAAGTATACTTTCTTTTCTAGGCAATTCCTCAAAAAAGTTTATAAAGTTTATTTTGGATTAAGGAAGATACACCCAGGAAGGTGATGAATGGAAGATGAAGGGTCCTTTGTGAGGGCAGAGCAGAGAGGATCTCCCAGGCTGGGAGGCTGGGGAAAGAGGGGGAAGCTCTCAGGTGAGAGATGGGAGCATTCATCCTTCTGTGTGTGGAATAAGGGTTAATATATAATTGTGACAGAGGGTGTTGTGTCCATTTTTTCTCTCCCTTTCCTTTCTTCTTTTCTATTCTCTCTCTTTTCTCTTTTTCATCTCTTTTCTATAGATTAGTTTGGCTTTTATTGTATTTTATGTTGAAAACTTTCAATAAAACTTGATTGAAAAATAAGGAATGTTGGAAATGTAAAGAAAAGGAGGGGAATTTTTATCACATGTGGTGGACTTGTAGTACGGTAAAAGCTCACTGGAAAATTATATATAATGAGTTTAAAATGTTTAAAAGTACATTTGTGAAAAAACCAGAGGCAGTTCTGTTAGGTATAGTAGGGAATTAGATCCCAAAAGAGATATAAAACTGTTTATGTATGCGACAACAGCAGCAAGAACTCTTTTAGCCCCAAAATGGAAGCAACAGGAAATTCTATCGCTAGAAGACTGGCAGACGAAGATGATGCAGAATTGGCAAGGCTGACCGAGAAAATCCGAAACCAGCATGATCAAGCTTTCCAAAAAGACTGGAGTACAATATCTGAAGGACAATCGTAAACAATTAACAACACTAGCAGGGTTGTTGTAAGAAAACTTGCAAGGTTAAGGATTTGTACCTTTTTATGTTTATTTTAAAATTTGTGATTAACAGAAGAAGTGAAACATAAATGGGAAAATGTATAAATCCTATGAAGTAATAATGTATTATGGAAACCATGAGATGGAAGGGATGGAAGTCAAAGCTCGACTGAGCAAATATGTAATGAGTATAATAAGGATTTGTTTAAATGTGATAAAATGGAAACTTAATAAATATAAAAAAGAAAAGAAAAAGAAAGTTCATAATCTTTTGGATCTGCTGGTGTAGACTCCTCAACATGTTTCCTACATACCACTCCAAAATAGAAAGCATCCCCTGATAACTGACTGTAGCACTATCCACTACATTATTTAAGGAGGAAGCTCTGCAGAGAGATTTCAGGCCACTTTCTATTTTGGTTGTACATAAACGGCACTAGAGCCAGTTACTCACACACTACAATCTTCAAGGGCAGAGGGTAGCAAGAATGACTCTGCAAATAATAAAAAAGCTACTCTCCTTCAGCTTATGTCAGGAAATGCAAAGCCTTTCAAAAGCAACCACAACACCAAATACATGCAAGATTAAAAGCAGGAGATGCCAAAAATTAGCAGAGGCTACCAATAATCTAGCTCTGCAATCACATTTTCAGAAATTGCTGAACAATTGCTTAAATTAACTTTAAACTGCAATTGCTTCTCTAACCATGCAAAATAATAAATCTACCAGGAAAAAAATCCATCTTGAATTCACCCTTATTCAGAACAAGAAGCTACAAAACCTCCCCCTTTTAATGCTTTGCTTAGACCGTAAGGGCACCAGGACTTCCTGTCCACTTTGCATTGTCTTATAAAAATTCTCTCAAGGCTGCATCCAATACTGCACAATTCCCACATTGGAAGTACTCCTGCACAGGAAACAGTGCACAATCATTCTTTTAAGTTAGCAGCTGTGGAGAGTGTGTGCTTTATTGCATGTACACATTGTGCATGTACATTGGAGAGCCATGTCTCGTCATGACTTTCCAATGTCTGCAGATGAAGTGAAATGCAAATATGTGGATATATAACATATGGCCAGTGCTCCGTTAGGACAAATTAAGCACTGACCCACCAATATATCCGCTATCCACCAGCCCCTACCTGCTTGATTTCCTACTTACAACTGTCCAGGGGGTAGCACTGTCTATTAGCTTCTTCCTCCTTGTAGAACTCAGCAGAGAGGAGGATGAAGAGAAAACTAGAAATAGCTGGCTCTTCCTGTCACTGGCTATTGTTGCTCTCCCTGCCTTCTGCTCTATGGCACCAGCCACCACTGCGTGTGACATGAAAGCTGCATGCCAACCCCATGTGGAAATGATTTCACTGTATTTTGTCACTGTTGAGGTTGTTCTCATATCCAAAGGGTCCAAAAAAAACTGTGTGCCCTTGCTCACAAAACCTAAATAGAACCTAAATAAAAAGCCTAAATAAAAAAAATTGCTTCTCTCACAGAGCTAGCCCTGACCATAAAGTGAGTTGTTTTAGGATTAGTTCAGTTTAAGGAACAGCAATTAAGTCATTTTAACCTGTTTCACTCCTTTTGGCGTGTGACCATGCTTTCGAAGTTCCTGAACGGCTTGGTCCCTCTCAAGTATTACAGCAGAAAGGACCATTTCCATTTCATGCAATTTCTGTTCCTTTTCCTGTAGTTCAGCAGTAACCTGCAAAAAAAAAATGATGGCAACTTGAGAAGACGTTCTTAGAAAAGAACACTCCCCTAGCTTCTAGTACCTTCAATATTATTTTATCAACATCAGACAACATACTATGTTTAATCTCCCTTGTCCTTTGAATTAAACTCAATCCAGAATGACCATCTACATCGTGAATGGAAAGTATTGTGGAAGAGCTTTCAAAAAATGAAAGAACATGCCAATCAGTAAACAATTCACTTCCATTTATCCAAGATAAAATTTGGCAATGGGCTATTCATCCAGACGTATTCCTTAGAGGGGATGAGGAATCTCTGGTCCACAGGCCTAATTAGGCCCACCCCATTTGTCCCGCAAGCCGCATTCACATGCCAAGCACTTGCCAATCATATATGATGTCAGTGTCAGGAGTGTCCTACACACGAGTAGGAACCTGGCAGAGACACATGCCCGGCTGGCATGTTCTCTCCCTCCTGGTCGGTCATTTGGGAGAGTCAAAAGCTTTCTCCAGCCCGAACATCACAGCAACTGATACCAAGAGGCATCAGCACACTTTAGGACTAGCAGAGTGTTGGCAGTTCACGTGACAGACTCAGTAGCACAGCATTTTGGCTAGACTACATTTATTTACATATATACACTTGGAGCATTGCAACTCAGCTTCTTTCTCTTCAGCATCAGTCAGCAAAGAGAAAGAACAAAGGAACAAACGTCCTACATCATGGAACACAGTGTCTCCGTCACTTCCCACTATGTGGAATGAAAACATACACCGTCATGTGATAAAAACAATCCCATGACTGCAAGCACAGGAAAAGAATCCTAACAGTCAGGTGTGGGCCTTAGTGATCAGGCAGAGATATAACAAATCAGGCAGCCCTTCAGCTATCCAGGATCCAAGTTGTTAAGGGTCTTGTAAATTAATGTTAGAACTCTGAACCTGGTCCAGCAAGGTATGGGCAGCCAGTGCAAGCTTTTGAGCACTGGAGTTATGTGCTGGCAAGTGTCCACATCAACAGTTCAGCTGCAGCACTTTGCACCAGCTGGAGCCTCTGAACTGGGCCCAAGGGCAGCCCCACATAGGCTTGCATTGCCACCTGCAAACTGCATCTAATAAAGTTGTAGCCTAGTTTTTCCATCCTGTGTTGTATCCTATGTTGCTCCTTCTTTCCTCCTCACCTAGCTCCTCTCTCACCTGCAAGCAGAAATAATCCTCATGCAAAGAGCCAGCTAGTACTTTATTGAGATCAGCTTGGTGCTGTTTATCTAAGTTTTAAAAACTGAACCACTTTCGTGCATTATCTGGGTCAGCACAGACTGAATATGCTACAGAAAGAGAGTGCCAACTCCTTGGGTATGGTGGAATCCCTCATGTATTTGCTAGAAGCACAAAAGAATGACAAGTCCAAAGGTATAAAATCTCCCCTCATGAAATATGCCTCTGCTAATGCTCTGTGCTAAGCTGCTAAGCAAATGTGACGCAGTTCTGACCTGGTCCCTAGCTGTTGACAGGCTCTGTATTAGAGCCTCTGATTTCTGATATTGATTCCTTTCAGCATTCTCGTAACGCCGCTGCCAGTCCAGGACTATTTGCACTTTAGCCCTTTCCAGAATCTCTTCTCTCTCAGCTGCTAATGAGAGCTGCTGTTTATACCTAAGACAGGGAGAAATGAAGAGAACATTTTTTAAAAATAATAATAATTGGGGGGGGGTGAATTTAATATCTATATTTTAATGTCACAAAATATTCAACAATTCTAACCCTTTACAACTGAGGTGTGCAGCATATAAGGCAAGAACCCCAGTCCATCAGCAGCCAGATACAGCAAAGTGTGAGATCACCATTAGACAGAAGTTGTGTGGGTGTCTATAACCCCCAGAACCTTCTCTGTGGTAGTGCCACTGTCTATGGAATGCTCTCCCTAAAGAGGGTTGCCTGGTATTTACATAAACATATTTTTTGCACCAAAAACCTTAATTTTTCTTTCAGGTCTTCGGTTGTTAACATTTCTAGTTCTGCTGTTATGGAATTTTTAGGCTTAATTAATTTTTACTGGGGACTACACTTACATTGTTGGGGGTGGTGGGTTTGATTATTGTCCATTAACTTGTAGTGGCCCAGCTGAGTATCTAATGTTTTATATTTTTTATATTTATTCTACTGGCCTGGTATGTATAGCACCCTAAGCCAAATTGTTGCTTAGTGAGAAGATGTGATCTCCTGGAGGGGATGTGGCTGGTCTGGAGAAAATTTAACCATGATCCCAGGTTTCGACACCATGCTAAGCCAAACATGCGTGCATGTTTACACTAAGTCATAGCTGGCTTAGCATGATTTGCAAACCAGGTCACTGTTACTGAACTGTTTAAGTCTCTTTGAAACTCTGGTGTAAAGCGATGAATAAATCTAATAAATAAAAGACCAAATAATACTAATATTGTATTACTAATACTAATATTGTACTAATACCAATGCTGTACTAATACTACTAGTAGTAAATGGCTGAGTATGAATTTGAACCTAATTTCCCCCCACTTACACCCTGACCTCTATATCACACTGGTTTTCTGGATCACTTAATCACTGGATGATCTTAATACTCATGTGACCACCCATTTTAATATCAGGGTGGTTAGCAGACCAATTGCTGCTTGCCCACAGCTATAGCAAATCAGTGAGCATGCTTGCCTTCATGTCAACCTGCATGCTCAGCTCTTGCTTTCTTCTGTCTTAAAGCCTACTGGCTCTCTAAGGCAGAAAAATGTCAGGGAGCTAAAAGCACTGCAAGACATGCCATGAGTCAGCCCCTACCCCCTCTCCCCTGAGTTGTCTGTGGGCAGAGAGCCAGAAGTCACCAATATTATGTCAGACAGTGCACCTGCCTCTCTTTTTCCCTTCTGCCTTGAAAGGTCAGCAGACCTTAAGATAGACGGTCAGTACCATTTGCACAGCCTCATATGGAGTTTAGTTTGCCCTGGGTTTTCCTTCTGGGAGTGAAGGGCAAACACAAGGATGAACCTATATGATCTCCTCCCATGGCAAAGTGACAGCAGAGAATCAGAAGCAAGACCATCCATCTTATTGATGTGCAAATCATCCACAGCACTACTGGCACATGCCTGCCCCGGGTCCTTTATCTGTCTTCAGACCACAAGGTCTCTCTCAGTTGAGGCTGGACCATCTAGTGTTAAAAGCAGGTTTTGCTCCAAAATAAACAGTATCCCTTTAAAGCAAGTGGTAGTGCAACCCTTCCTGACAAGACCTTTCTCAGAACTAGGAGGAATTAACAACTGTAGGTGAATGGTAAACATCTTTTTCCTGGACCAAGTACTCAAATGAGTTGTGGTTGCCTTTGGTTGATACTGATTTTCTAGATCCATTTCAACTGAGATTTAGGCCTGGTTTTGGTGCTGACATTGCCTTGGTTGCTTGTGGAATGACCTCTATCAGGAGAGAGATGGGGGAGTATGACTACCCAGTAAATTCACCTGGATCTAACAGGGGCTCTCAGGGGTTATCAATACCTTCAACCATGATCATTCTGGAACTTCCATCTGTATTGGACATGGGCAGTATTGCATTTGTTCCTGCCTAGATGGTCATTTCCAGAAAACATTGCTGGGGGAGTTCTGCTGGGCCCTGTGGAAGTCACATTTCAGGATCCCACAAAGTCTCATGCTTCCCCTCATTCTGTTTAACATCTACATGAAATGGTTAAATGAGGTCATTCAGGGATTTCAAGTGTATTATAATCAACATACCAATGACATGCAACTCTTGTATCCTTTTTCATCAAAACAAGGTGAGGTTGTGGGTGCATTAGATCAGTGACTAGTTGACGTAATGGACTGGATATGGGTTAACAAACTGAAGCTCAGCAAGAGAGGTACTGTTAGTAGGCAGTTGATCTGTCCAAATGACTGGTGTTCAGCCTGTTCTGGAGAGTGTTGCACTCTCCATAAGGATCAAATTCTCTAAAGCAGGAATGGGGAATCTCTGGCCTGTGGGCCAAATTGTGGCTGGTTGTAGGCCAAGATCGATCACGAAGAAAGATCCTGAGAAAACACTGGTTTAACCAGCTCACAAAGTCACTCACCTTTCAATATCTTGCAGTATGCTAGACAGTTGTGCTCTTAGCTTCACCTCTTCTTGTTGCAGTGCTTGAATCTGAAGGTCTTTTGAAACTGTCTCCCTGGATATCTGAGCTACTTGAGAATCCCAGCTTGTTTTCAGTGCCTCCAGCTCTTGTTGAAGTCTGTGAAAATATATAGAGAACAAAAGTTTGATTACATTAATGTGGTTTTCCATTTTAAGCAAAACAACAAGCAAAAGGGGCAGGGGACTGGCAAACAATAGTTCAGCCTCATTTATGCAAGTAGCCTAAGGGACATTCCAAACACCAAAGGATAACAGATGTCTCAGTAAAGTGAAATTGATATAGCATTACAGCAATATAGGAGAAGATAAATAATGCAGGATTAGTGTGGATACATATAAATTTAGGATAACCAAGGTAATGGGTTCCAGTGTTATTACATATGCAAACAGGATGAGGAAGCACTTGCCATCCAAGTGTATTTTTCAGGCAAAGGCTGTTATATGTTCTACTAGTGTCTTTTATAATCTAGAATTGGTTCCCACGCACAAAATGTAACCAACTAATTGGTTCCTGATTTCTTCTAATTTAAATGAATCTGCAATTTCAGATGTTCCATCATGTTAAGTTGTTTTTCATCAGACACGTTAGATAAGGAAGAAGAGAGCAAATCCCTGGGACAGTAGGAAAACACAGTTCTTCCTTCTACTCACACAATCTTCAGTATGTATTCAGATAAGTATTGCTTCTTAGAATATAATGTGTTTCATTCAAGGAGATACAGCCTGTGTGTATGGGTTCCCAATGCCAAAAGATCCAAACCAATCAAAGTAAGAATCCAATCCTGATTTTTTTCATATTCTTTAAGAACAAAAGCTTTAATATATTAATTTATATTTAATATATTAGGACTAGGTTGCCTAAAGGTAAAGGTAAAGGGACCCCTGACTGGTCCAGTCGTGGCCGACTCTAGGGTTGCGGCACTCATCTCGCTTTATTGGCCAAGGGAGCTGGCGTACAGCTTCCGGGTCATGGAGCCAGCATGACTAAGCCGCTTCTGGCAAATCAGAGCAGCCCAAGGAAATGCCGTTTACCTTCCCGCTGGAGCGGTACCTATTTATCTACTTGCACTTTAATGTGCTTTCGAACTGCTAGGTTGTCAGGAGCAGGGACTGAGCAACAGGAGCTCACCCCGTTGCGGGGATTCAAACCGCCGATCTTCTGATTGGCAAGTCCTAGGCTCTGTGGTTTAACCCACAGCACCACCCGCGTCCCCTAGGTTGCCTAGAGTCAGGCAAATTCATGGAGGATAAAATTATCACTGGCTACTTGTCATGATGGCTATATACTACAGATTCAGAGGCACTTTGAGGAATACTGCCCACATTTCCAGTCTGTAGAGTTCCCAATAGGCATTTGGTTGGCCTGTGCAGAAAAAGAATGCTGGAGAAGACAGGCCTATAAAATGATCCGGTAGGGCTCTTCTTAAGTTCTTATGTTGTTCTTAATAAAAAGTTTAGATAATAGAAAAGTGAAAGAGGTTTTTTAAAAAAATCAAAAGTGTTCTTGAAACAGTAAATACAAACATTCATTCTCATAATACAGATATTTTATTCATCCTACGAAAATAATAAACAATAAGCTTAAGACGAACAAAATAAAATGTGTCTTTACATAATAAAAAGATAATCTTTTTTTATATATAATATTTTATTAGGATTATACATAATAAAAAGATAATATATGGAATTCACTGTCTCAATATGCACGCTGTTCATTGGGTTATTATTTAAAAAAATCAGACAGTTATACATCTATCAATAGCATTGATAGATGCATAACTGTTTGATTTTAAAAGCTACTTTATTCCACTGCATCACGGATTAATAGTAAGAGACAGTAGGTATCACTACCTCTTCTGCACATACACAATGTAATAAGTGAATTGCATTTTCAAATGTTAGGTTGATTTACAGGCTTTGAAGTAACCATTTATACAAACCACATATTCTCCTTACCAGTCAGCTAATACCTTCCATCTAACTGGTGAGTGCTGTCTCTTCAGAACATTCAGAATGTTCTGTTGTAGGGAACAGGATTTGGTTTCTCTCAGAACTATAATTAGCCCGACCACATAGGGCACCGTGCTTTCAAAAAGTATTGGCCTATGTAGAGAATAGACACAAGAGGCCTAGTTCGGCTACTAGTTTAGTGAGTGATCCAGGTTAAATCCCTATACTATTCATAAACAGGAATGCACTCCAGCTTTGTTAGAACATACAGTCCAGAACACCTGATCTCCTGTTCCCCAACTGAAGTCATCTCTCAGGCATAAGTGAATTATGTCTCCAACAGAGACCAATACCAGTAGTTTCGGATGGAGCATGAAATGAACAATTAAAGGCCAGCAATGACTATTTTATTTAGTATTTATACACCATTTTTAATTTGCAGAGGTTTGCATTCTGTATTGTGCTTATCCTAGGAAATAGGCTACTCATCCACATTTACAGTGAAGAAATTGCTTGAAATAATAGCTTGTGTGGGTCTGCACCACAAAGTTGCTTCAATTAGCCATTGATGGATCAATCTTCTACTATATACTGCTTTTTTAGAAAAAAAAAAGTTCTTATGCTTTCAGATTACACAGCATCCTAAAACACTTAATTTAATGAGGGGGAAATACAATTGTGCAATCATTATTTCATAAAATGTCTGGCTCACACTTCAAGGAAAGACTTCTTAACCAATTGCACTAGTTATCTTTAATTGCACCTGTTATATTGTCTTCTAATATCATTTTAATCTCATTTTGTCTAAGTGTCCCCTCATGTGAAAGCTACTGTGCATTCCTAGTCCTTTTTATATGCCTTGCCTCCTCTGTACTTTTTCTAGTTCTGTATTGCTTTTTAAATAGATGTATGCAAGATTTTGACAGTGCTAATATATATATAGTAAATGCACACACATTTAATTTAATTTATCTAACACTATTGCAAGAGTTCATAATATTTCTATTTTCCTATTAGTTCTGAGCTTTCTGTTTAGCATTATTATCACAGTTGCACACATAAAGCTAATGTCTCAGTGAAAAACCCACAATGACTTGACATTCCCTAAACACCTCCCAGCTAATGCAGAGTTACAACAGAGTAAAAAAAAGAAGGGGGAAAAAGATTATAGTGCTTTTCTCATGGTTCCATATACAGGGTAATATCCTTAAATAATTCAAGAGTATTGGTGAACTGTAGTTTTCTTTTTTTAAAAGGGGGAAAACACGATACCAAGCTTTGCTTGCATACACATTCTTCACTTTTAAGTACCTACCCACTGTATTTAGATGCTATATAAATATTATTCATTTGTTACCAACTCTTCACTGTATCTTTTGGCAGCTCTCCTGGACACAATTAGACTGTTAAATTCTCTTTCCTTCAATGGGATTTAAGGAGCCTGTGTAAAGCTTGCAGCTTTTCAGTGCCAAGTACTAAAAGCAGGCTCCAGTTTCTCTTGTGCATGAGTGCAAGGCACTTTTGTGTATGCATCAGAGAGGGGTTGATATGTATTTATACCCAGCACCAGAGCTGAGAACCTCATGGGGTGACACTCCAGAGGAAACCTTGGCCTTCAAACAGGCTTTTCTAGGGGAGCAAATGGTGGGTTCCTGCTAGAAGGTTTCATTGTCTTGTACTTGGTAAGTTTTAATTGCTTGAGTTGATTTTACTGGCCATTGTTTTATAATTATTTTTTGCTATTACCTGATCTGATACCACGAAATCAATGAAAGGTGAGATAGATATTTAACTAATAACTAAGGTGGCAACTGAAACTTCTCCTAAGCAGGAGAAAATATTCAAGTGTAGCACTTTGGACCACCCTCCCCAAATTAGATTTGCTACCCTTTAAGCTAGGCATGGCTAAACTGGGCCATCCAGCTGTTTTGGGACTATAATTCTCATCATCCCTGATCACTGGTCCTGTTAGCTAGGGATGATGGGAGTTGTAGTCCCAAAACAGCTGGAGGGCCAAGTTTGCCCATGCCTGCTCTAAGCTGTAGTTTCTTTCTGGAACTTTTTCCATTTTAAAAGAAATCTGTGTTGTGTATAATATCTTTGCTATCTTCTGATACATTTCGTTGATTTTGATTTTTAAAATTTTCAGTTACCACATTTGCTAGATCTGAAACGCAACACAAGTGTTTTTATTTTTTGCCAAATAATTTTTATTGATTTTCTGAATTTTACCAAATTGGCCACAAATTAAGACAAATTTAATACAATTGCACAATTGTTTTATTCTAGCAGCCTGTTCTAGACAGGGAATTACACTGTGTACAGAGAGTTTCTCCATCCATAACAGATTTCCTATTCAGTGGAGGGATCTGATCTGCATACAAATCTTTTATCACTTGCAGATTGACCTCTCCTTAAATGAAAGGAGTCTCGGGTGCACCTGTATGCTTGAGTGTATATGCAGAACTTGGCACTTTGGCAAGTGTGTTTAGGACAAGCAGCACTTCTCAGTGTTGCCTACCTGGTGGAGCATCAACCAAACTAGTATATAATGATGTACGTACAAGAACAACTGTATAATCTGTTATAATTAGTGGGATATGGACAGTACCCCAAGTCTTCTACCCTAGTATAACCCCAACACATATTCACAGCAAAAGGCAAAAATACATACTGACTAATACATCTAATTTTACATTTGACCTTTGTTTCAACAGCATACGAGAAATGCTGGAGAGAAGATATTACAATTCCTTATCACTCAGTAACGAACTGTTACAATGTTACATGTTACGATGAATGAGTAAATATTTTCAGTTAATCTCTCTCCGTGAAAGGCCACATTCTGAGTCTATTCTAAGAACTTCTTGATGAGTGCCATTAAGTTGAAATCCCAAGGCATATCAAAGATGTGGACTCGGAGCCCTGTTTCAGCCATGGTCCATTATTGTGAGATTTTTTCTATGCCATTAATAATTTCTGCCTCAGTGTCAATAGGAAATGATTTGGCACTGATGCTGTATACCAAATCCCAGGGATACTCCTATTCAGCCATTCCATCAAGCTACAGCAGAAGAAGTGGAAGGGAAGGCCACATTGGACAACTGGTTTAGTAAAGCAGGAGTACTGCATTAATTGAAAGTGGCCAATAGCTACAGATTGCAAAAGGAACAAGGCCCAAAGCCTGTTCCATAGTGCACCATCCCAACTGGCTGCTGGCTGAAGCAAGCATCCTAAAACATAATGAATGAATAAAAATATGAATGTAGTGCAAGCACACAAAAAGAAACATCTTAAGTGTCTTCCTTGATTCTTTAGTTTGTATGTGAAGTTTTAGTATAACAGTTTGTTACAGGATGTTGTACCTAACAGTGTCCTCCTTCACATGTCACAGTAAACCATTATTAATGGATAACTATGAATACAGTGGTACCTCTGGTTAAGAACTTAATTCGTTCCAGAGGTCCGTTCTTAACCTGAAAGCGTTCTTAACCTGAAGTACCACTTTAGTTAATGGGACCTCCCGCCGCCGCCACCGTGCGATTCCTGTTCTCATCCTGAAGCAAAGTTCTTAACCCGAGGTACTACTTCCAGGTTAGCGAAGTCTGTAACCTGAAGCATTTGTAACCTGAAGCGTTTGTAACCTGAGGTACCACTGTATACCGATCTAGGCAATTTTGCATCTTTATATATATTTAGGCTTAATATATTTTGAAAAGCCAGCAAAGGGGAGGTTATGTACCTGCTCTTGAGTAAGCACTAAAGCACACCACTTGTCACAATTCACAGATGGGTGTTGAAATGAACTGCTTGAAATGTCCCTCTTAATATTGCTTAGTCATCCTGAGAGAAGTGGGAGTGTCAGTAGTTCCTTAAACAAAGTGTTAACTTTTCAGCACCGGAACATGTAAATAAGATGCCTTATCAGGAGTAGTGTGAGGAATATACCAGCTGTGTGCACTACATCCTGGGATGTATCATGTACAAAACAAGTGAAACACCATGCTCTAAACAGGTACATTTCATCCAAAAATAAAAATGAGATCCTGTCATTTAACTTCAAATTTAATTACGGGAGAAGCAACATCATGCCTACCTGCAAAAGAGGGTACCTACAAATGAATTGTGTCATCACATTGATTCAGGGGGAAAGAAAGCCCCCTTCTCCCCTACATACATGTGAGGATGTAATCCACTTGTTTGCACTGAAACACGCATCTACATACCTAAACAGTACAAATAAAATCTAACTTACTTTTCAATGACAGCCTCTTTCTCTCTCAACTCATCTGTATGCCTCCATTCTGCCTGACGCAGTTCTGTTTCCAAAGTTTCCTTATTTATTTGCAGGTCTCGGACTTGATTTTCCCACTTCCGTATCTGCTCAGTATGGGTCTCCTTTACTGAAGCAAGTAATGCATCCTTTTCCCTGGCAAAGTGATCTATAGCTGCGTGCCTTTTAGAAAGAACAAAATTAAATTTAAAAGACAATTTGTTCTTTTGGATTTGTACTTTTTGAGACAATCAATCTACCAAAGTGAATTAAAACTTTTTTAAAAATAGAAATGATCATGCTGTACAAAGGTTTAAACAATGTACATTTTTAGAAGCTTCTGAAGTTATTTTACAGACTTGGTAAAAATCCTTCTGTTTAGCTTGTTTTTTTCCTACATGATAATTTTGATCTTTAGGTTGTCAGGTTCTGGGGCACTGAACAGTGCTAATATGATCAAAGGTAGGGATAGGCAATCCCATGAATAATCCTACTATGCGGCTGAAGATGTCCCAGTGAAAAATGGACATTCCGCAACTCCATTATGGCAAATATTTGCTATCTGAAGGCGATTAAGAATAAAACAGCAGTACCTGCTTTGCATCCCCAACATCTGCAAATAGGGCTCAGAATGTCCCCTGTCTGAAACCCTGGACAGCCGCAGCTGGTCAGTGTGGACAAAACTGAGCTAGATGGACCAGTGGTCTGACTTGGTATAAGCAGCTTCCTATGTTTCTAACTATGCTGGGGGTACAAGGGGCCCTTTTTATCACAAAACATATTGGAAATGCTAAAGTTTAAGAAGTGGTTTCTTTAAATATTTCCAATGCCCTTTAGGAACACCCAAAAACCACCGAATTATATCAATATGTTTAAAAGTGAACTACAGGAGAAAGGACCATAAATTCAGAATACAGTAACCATTTGCCTATGTTTAGGCCCTAAACAAAAAAAAAAGATGTTACTGGGTAATGAATGGCGAGGGAGCACAGATAAAAACAAATACTTAATCCACACACTACTTAAGGACTATTTTATATATTACATTCTTAATGCTAACATGCAAAAAAAAAGTCTTTCTTAAAACTTCAATATATTCATGCAGTATGATTACATCACTATCTGAAAACAGAAAGGACAACTTTCAGTTGCACCTAACACCAAAGTTATCTGCAGCAATTGCTTGTTGCCCACTTCTTTTTTTAAAAAAATGACTGCTCTTAATGAGAAAAATACACGAAAAAGACAATGTCATCTATCCAAAGAACTCACTTTCTCTCAAATGTTTCTTTTTCTTTTTTCCATCTCAGCTGTACTGAATCGATTTTTCTTTCTAAATCCAGTATCCTGTATTGGCAAATATTGGAGGATAATAAAATAATTCTTAAAAATTAGTTCATTTGTATTGAAGATAAAGTGTTAAGAAAAACAAAATGATGGATCTAGCATAGCTAGGTACTGAATATAGTTTCGGTAGTTAAATATAGGATTTGTTGTTTTTAAAGCCTTGTGGTTTTTAATTAAGGTATGTGTGTGTGTTTTTAACCAGCTCTTATGGTTAATAGATTTTTGTTTCTGATTGTTTTAATGCGATTGATGGGTTTTGAGGATTTGTAATAGTATTGTGCCCTGCCCTGAGATCTGTTCTGATGAAGGGTGGGTTAGAAACATATTAAATAAATAAATCTGTGAATAACTAAATAGTTTAGCTTATGACAGGCTTGCAGGATCAACATTCATGTCCGGGAATCATAGCAAGGAATGTCAGCTGTGCTTGAACTGAATGTTTTTGAAGGGATGTGAACATTTAGTTCAGACGCCTGCTTTGCAGGGAGTTAACTAGATGACCTTCCAGGGCCCTTCCAATTCTACAATTCTGTGATTTTGTGATTCCAATTAAAATAAATATCATTCAGTTGAATGCTGTTACATCCCATACTTCTTGTACCCCATGTTGCTCTTCTTTTGCAACCTTTCCCCACTGAGCTAGGGAAAGCAGAAAAGGTGAACATATATGCAGGGGAGCCCATTTCCCACCTGGTTCATAAGTTATTATTTTGATTTTAGGTGGGGATGGGGAGTCATTCCTTGCACAGATATAGATATCGGAAACGTAGGAAAATGTGTCGTGCATTTCTTTTCAAGATTTAAATACTACAACTGCTACAAATAAGTCATGTTACCAGAACAGTCTTTGAGTAGAAAATGACTTGGAGGATGAAAATCAATCTCCTACTGGGGCAGTATTTTGACATAACCCACCAGGGGCACTGACTTGGACCCCAGGTTAAAGGTGCCCAATGGCGTCCACGACATAACATGATGTCATGTTGTGGCAGCGGCACAGCAGCGCTTCCGAGGCTTTGTGGGGTCTCGGAGGACACATACGAGGACTCACAAGACCTCCAACGCAACTTCTGGTTTCTACCAGAAATCGTGTTCCGAGGCTTCATAGGGACACGGAATGTGGGTGCCCTGGCACCCAGGTCCCTGTAGAACTGGCGCCTATGTAAGCCACTGTTATGTAAACACAGGTGGTTGTATCCAGTGCTACTATTCTGCAATGGACTTCCTCTCCTACAACAGAACTTCCTCTTCCGTTCCTCTCCCCTGCAGCACCCCATGCCTCCACAAAATCTACTCTGGACCAGATTTTGGGGGGGGGGGTGTTGAGAGAGGAGAGGAAGAGGAAGTTCCATTGTATGAGTGGAATGCTGCTTACATTGCACTGCATACAACCCATGGTTCATTATCTAATTTGACAGAAACTAAAGGAGCAGACAAGACTGGAAACCAGCACTGCAACTTTAAGCTATACTGTAGTAGTGAAGAAAGTATGACATAAGGCACTGATGTGCCAGATGTAACCTCAAGGGCAGCAACAACAAAAATAAACACATTCCTTTTACAGACATGGAAAAAAATGGATTAAGAATATACTGGGAGGCAGAAAGGAATGATGAACTGAAAGGAAGTTTTTCTCAATACTCAATGGAATGGTAATTACTGAGCAACTTTCACAGCTGTTAGATCCTTTATTTCCCAATCCCTGCATTTGACTTCTTTCTCCAACTCGAAGTTTCTTGCTTCTGCTATTTTCAATGATTCTGCCACTTCTGTCTCAGCCTCTTTCAAAGCCTCCAATTCTTTGGACAACAGCTTCACCTTTCAAAGGAGAACAAAAAAGTACATGGGCTGTGTCTGCATCTCACACAAAGCCAAACCGAGGCTCAGACAGATTTGGGGAAACTCCAGTCTGTAGGCCAATCCTGGCTCACTATGTTATCAAATTTAGCCCACACGACCGTTTAAAAAACAAGCACCCACCTGCCAATTGGCTGATGTCACACTGATGACAGCTATTGGCGGGGAGGGACAGTTTGGTTCTGCATTGGCCCTGTGTGTCTGTACCCTAACTGGGAACTGGCACGCACAGCCAAAGCAGAAGGATTTAACCCTTGTTCATCAGCTAACGGACAGGGAATAAATCCTGCTAAGTGTAGCTGCGCCCACTTGCTTGCTCAATTGGAAAGGATACATGCAGCCAAAGCTCAAAGTGGGGCTGTTTGAAAGCCCTTTTGCAAGCCGTTTCACAGTCTTTAAAGCTCCAGTTTTCAGAAGTTCAAAGAGCAGTACAGGGCTGTTAGGAAAATGGCTTTCAAATATCCCTGCACTGAGCTTTGAAGTCCCAACAAACAGACATAGTTAACTGCTCATGAAAGCTGGCACATCCTAATAAAAAAACATGGTTTAAAGTGGGCTTATAACATACAGTTTTGTACGGTGTCTGAATTGACAGTCAGTAGTTATGGCATTTAACCTCATAATGTTCCATGGAAAAACAGGCCATGAGTTCCATTGATCACTGATTGCCTATACATCACAAAACACACTAAATAGAATAGATTGTAATTGATTGATTGATTGATTATTTTTGCTGTGTACATTTCAAATTTTGAGGGCACATTTACCTTAAGCTCATGAGATAGAACTAAATTGCTCATTTCATCCGCTTTCCGTCGAAACTCATGCTCTCTTTTTTTCATTTCTGAATCAAATTCCACTAGAAGTTCCTGAAATGAAGTTGACGAAACAAAGACTGAAGTAATTCTGGGGTGAGAAACAGTGGATGAGGAGGTGGATCAAGGAGTAAGTGGAGGGCAAAGGAGGCATCTGCAATGAGGGTGTCTGGGCAACATGCCCAGTGGCAAGTTTAAACTTACAAAATTGAAAAGAGCTATAAGAGAAGCCAATGATGAGAAGGATTTTTAACTTTTTATGAACATAAGTATTCAGCAAACAAACCTGAAGAAGAGGAAACTTTCTGGGACTCCTTAAGGGAACTCATAATGTTCCTTTTGCCATACATTCAAAACATAAGCAAGACAGAGAGAGACTTGTATAAATTAGGGCTGCAAGCATTCAATAGTTTAATCTGTAAATTATTAATTAAAACTTTAGTAGATTAGGGGCAATTTTAGTGGATGAGGCCGTGAGATGAAAACTCATTTATTTATTGCAGCTTTTTAAATTCCAGTTGTGTGTTTTTAAGTCTTCCTTTTATTATTCTTACTGTTGTGAAAATAAAAAAAGAAACAATAAAAAAAAGCTCACCTTTTCTCTGGGAGGTAGCTTTTGTTTATTTTTATTTTTTATACCTTCTTCAGTATCTCAAAAATACTTCTAGAGATAAATTTGGATTATACCTAGAATGTAATTTATAATCTTAAACTGCCCTGAAATCAACTGATATAGGATATATAAACTTTTTAAAAAAATAAAGAATCAATTTAAATAATCAATTAAATCAATTGATAGCCCTGTTGGTTGTTACATACAAATCTGGAAGGAAGAGAACCCTGAAATTAGAGAAGTAGGGACTGATGCCGGAGGCCAGGGTGTTTATTTAGCCATCACAGCTGAGTAAAGCTGCTCTTGATTTATAGTTCTGACCTTCTTGAGATTTCAAGATTGGCAAATTTAGCACAACATTTGGCCCTGTGGAAAGAATTTTACACCATCTCATTTTACTAGACACAATCTTACCAATTTTCCCAAGGGGAGGCTGCCAATGCGAGAAGATAACCAAAAACATAAATGCCACCTGATACCTAGAATGGGAAAGCAATTTCAGTACTGCTCATTAATCGCACATTACTTTTAATGTCAGACTAGGCAGGAGGAATTAGATGCCTGGGGAAAATTAAGTAACTGTAGAGTACAATGAACTCTCATCTGTCTGTAGGAACGGCAACAAAAAATAAAATGTATTTATCTCATTTATTAAACATACTGTACCTGTCTTTGCAAAGCAAGTTCACATTCTACTTCCTGCAGTTTTCTCTCCAGTTGCTGCTTCATATCCCCATATTCCTGAAGATGCTGATTGATATCAGAGTCCTTAGAACTAAAAATAAAACTCCAGTGACATCACATTCACTATGGCTACAAAAATAATAGTTTTAAAAATAAGCACCCTTCAATAAGAAGTTGTGGACTGAATTAAAACTAAGTTTAATAAGTTATTGTGTTTTGGAAGAACAACGGCAACATGTAGTGTGCACTTGAGCAAATACTAATTTCTATTCACATGCTCTTGAATCAAAATGGCCTTCCCCTAATTGCAAATGTGTCTGTACACATTAATTTGCCTGAAAGAATAAGAGTATGGCATAAGCACCAATCTTAGCTATTTACCTATTTAAATAGTATAAGCAAGTATTATGTAATAAATCGTCTCATATATGCACCACTGAATCCTGCCACAATCCAAAAGGTAGCAACAGATCTGATAAGATATCTCATACCTTGAAAAGCAGAAAGATTAAAGCCAAGGAAGACCCAGGATCACAATGGCCTACATTGCATGTGAAATTCTCTACATCTACAGTACGTAATGGTTTGAGGCAGCTGCATACAAGACAAAACCAATGCACAATTGCCTCAAGAAAATGGAGTAGTACAGACATTATGTTTAGAGGGTTTGATTACAATACCCTCTAAAAAGAGATTCATATTTTTTGCGGCATAAGCATTCATTCACGAACCAGTGTACACTCTGTAAGATACACTAAGTGTTAACAGCAGTTGGAAAGTCCTTATATACAAACAAAAAAGTGGGTAAACAGGGGGACAAAAGGCAATGGATAAGATCAGGTGTCCATGCTACTGACTGTTCCACCCCCCCCCCCCCATGTGGAAGGGGAACCATCTTCCAATTTCTTTATGGCAAAGCCACAAAGTAGAATCAGCAGGATTGTGGGATAGCTCAGCCAGTAGAGCATGAGACTCTTAATCTCAGAGATGTGGGTTCTAGCCCCACCTTGGGCAAAAAATTCCTGCATTGCATGGTCCCTTCCAACTCTACAATTCCATTATTCTAAGCAGGATTACTACCAGAATGAGGTACAGAGAGAATCAAGGCTTGGATCTAGAAGGCTGAATTTCTGTCATAGCGACACAGCACTGGATCCCTCTTACCTGTGAAGCCGCTCCAACTCTAACTGGTGTTCTTTAAGCTTTTGATGGTATTGGTATTGCAGAGACTCTTGCTTTTTTGTTTCCTTGGCAAGTGTTTGCTGCAGCTTATCCACTTGTATTCTAAGATCACTAACCTCTGCCTCTTTAGAATTTTCAACCATTTTCAACTGTATAAACAAGCGTTCATAGCGTTCCAGCTCTCTATCTCTCTCTTCTAAGACTCTAAGGTTATAGGTGAAATCTTCCTTTAAACTGTTGAATTTCCTATGCATTTCTTGAAGCTGCTTTCTGGTTTCATGCAGTGATGTTTTCTGAAAATGGATTTGATGAGCTTGGAGCTCTTTCAGTTCTTTTTCTTTACAAATAAGAAGGTCATTCAACTCTTTCTCTGTATGGGGCATCATTGAACCTGAAAAAGAAAACCATTCATTAGGGCATTTTATTTTTATTTTTGTATCAATCTATTCTTCTTGTTGTTTATTTACTTATACAAATATTTTTATCCTGCCCTAATGCTTTTACCCAGTATGGTAATCCCCACCTGGCAGGAAATAGCTGGGTGATAGTGGTTTCAAGAGTGTAACGGTCTGCATTGAGAAAGGGTTCAGCTCCTGCTTCCTGCTTTCAATCATAACCCACATCTTTATACAGATTAGCCAGAGCTCAGGTTGAGTCTGTTGCTATCACATCTCATTTTACTCATAGCATGGTATTTTTCTGTGTCATTTATGACAGATTATTCCATCTGCAAATGCCATGCAGAACAGAAACAATTGAATCAGACAAATCCAATGGTAGCTCTTTAATCTTTTCAAATGCAAAATAAGGTTTTCAGATCAGACAGTCTAATAAAACATCTCCAATGAGCGTACAGTACAGCAGGCATATTTTTTAAATACAGATCCCACCACTGCCTGCTTAATGCTATATTTGTACTATTTCACTCTCCCACCAGTGGAGGACAGGATGCAGTTCACTGAACTGAAGTAAATAGTACCAAAAATTGTGGGATTAGTCCTGACTGTTTACTCTTTTCCATGTTACAATGAGTTAATATTTCACATAATAAAAATAATTTTTAAATTATGCAGGATTATTAAGTATAATTTAGGAAGGGTTACTGAACTAAACGATGGGACGCGGGTGGTGCTGTGGGTAAAACCTCAGCGCCTAGGACTTGCCGATCATCAGGTCGGCGGTTCGAATCCCCGCGGCGGGGTGCGCTCCCGTTGCTCGGTCCCAGCGCCTGCCAACCTAGCAGTTCGAAAGCACCCCCGGGTGCAAGTAGATAAATAGGGACCGCTTACTAGCGGGAGGTTAACGGCGTTTCCGTATGCTGCGCTGGTGCTGGCTTGCCAGAGCAGCTTCGTCATGCTGGCCACGTGACCCGGAATTGTCTGCGGACAGTGCTGGCCCCCGGCCTCTTAAGTGAGATGGGCGCACAACCCTAGAGTCGGACACGACTGGCCCGTATGGGCAGGGGTACCTTTACCTTTTACTGAACTAAACAGCCATTGTAGATAAATATTATGCTACATATACATAAAGGAAAATATATCAATAGGTGGGACAGAGTTTTTATTGTTGGTTTATTATTTTATTGCTGGCCTAGGTGGTGGGGCCCAGACTCACCAGTTCTACTGAAGAGGCTCCTCCTTGTGAGGCGTGAAGGCCATTTCTTGCAAGGCCCTTTCCACCTGGCCTAGGGGGCAGGGCCCAGACTCACCCAGCCCTACTATGTTAAATATGTATTCTGTACTTGACCTCCTTTGTAATGTTTTATTTTGAAATCTTTAAGATAATGTTTTAGTTTTTTGTTATGTTGCTTTGACTGTATACTCTATATTTGACTTTCTTCAGATTGTTTTATTTATGTTTTATTGATTGAATAAGCTGTAAACCGATTTGAGATTTTTCTTAAAAATATAAAGCGGTATAGAAATTAAATAAATTGTATTCTAGTAAAGTAGTAACGTATAAAGTCACCAACCTTATTTCTTAAAGGTTAACAGGTGTCTGCTGTTAACAGATGTATGACAAGCAAAAAAAAATGCAGCAAGTGAAGCTTTCATCAGCATGGAAATAAAGCGATAGGGACAGTTTCACTTGCATTCTATCTTGCTACTAAAAAAAACCTAGCTGAGGAATTGTTTTTCTTTTATGCTTAGATTCTCAGAGTATGTATTAGACACTACTGATTTTTTTTTTTAATGTATTATGTTTACTCTGTTCCTAAATGCATGCACTTGTGTGCTGGAAGTATAAATGCAATCACCTAGATATTTCTAATATTTTTAAAAGGCTAGTTTTTAGGCTGCAAGCCTAGTCACACTGACTTGGGAGTAAGTCCCACTGAACTTATTGGAACTTACTTTTGAGTAGACAAACATAGTATTGCACTGTCAGTTAGCTGAGCTTAGCTCCCACTGAAGTAAATGGGGAAATTAGTCATGCCTTAATTCTGATTGATCTCCATGGGTTTTACTCTCACATCGACTGCTCCTTCCCCCCCGGAATAGAAATTATACTTTGCTAGCTGAGGCTCTTTTCTTCGTAAAGAGCTTTGTGTTCAGAGTAAATTTACTATCGCATCTTTTTGTATGCTAAACATGTAAACAATAAATAAAGAAGGAAATAGTTCTAAGAGCATTAATCTAATACTATTTTAAGAAGCTGGCATTGTTATAAAGCTGAAAAAGGGCAAATTGGCCTACATAGCACCGATTAGGCTAAAATATTCCAACCAGTCCTGATCACAAGGACCATACAAAATTAATCCCAATTGTCTTAATGGAAGAAATGGGCAGAGCAATCCTATACTCATATTATGCTGGGGAGGGAAGAGAAGCACCACCACTGTGCTGGTGGAAACAGTTGTGTATCCAATGTGTGTTTACCATGGAAGGAGAAGGTGAAAAACAAAACCAGAAACTACAAAAAACAAACAAACCAGCAGGTACATTGCATGCCCCTGGAAACACCACCACAGCCCACCAAACCAGGGAGCACACCAGTGACAATGGCCACATGTCAAAAAGAGGGACCCGCCCCACACGGGCCAAGTTTGAGCGATGGCAGTCACTTCACCATACCCCCATCACACTAGAAATGGATAGAACTAGGTAGTGGCCACACACATAGGCAGTGGAGCCCTAGGGCACTGCTTGTCAAAGCAGCGACTAATGCTCTCGTGAAACTGCTGGTTTGGCAAAACAGTTTCTCTCCCCCCCCCACTCCCACCCCAACGAAAGGCACACAAACACGCTAAAGCAACATGCAAGGGAAGCCTATGGTGAAATTTGCAAGACAGGCACAAACATGCTCCAGGCCCTTCCTATTTCATATTCCCCCATGAGCAAAGTATCCTGTTCTGCCCTGCTACCTCCAGTTGCTGGAATGGAGCGCAAGGGTTGCATTCTTGTGTCTGGAGCCCTGAGGCAGAGAATCCAGACACAAAAGTGTCGTGAGCATTAAATATGCATCACGCGAGACCAGAGAGAAAAAAGACCCATGCTGTACACCCTACCATCTGTGTCATGGCCTCCTTCTGTGGGGGCTTCTATAATAGATTGGGTGCTAGTTTCTACCATACCCTATGCTCTGTCAAGAAGTCATGGTTGCCAATGATGGGTGACCTTTTTTGTTGTTGTTAACGAAGTCAATGAGAGCGAAATGTCTTTGATCAGGTCTGGGGCTGGTGTAGAGTTGTGCCATTAATAAGAGAATGGCCAGGGACTGAAGTTATGCAGCATACAGTGTAACTGTACCCCCCACTTCATGCTACCCATGTCCCACGCGTGACTTTGCCTCATTTTGTCATGCACACCCCGCTTCCAGGGCCAGATTTAGGTCTGACGAGGCCCTAAGCTACTGGAGGTAATGGGGCCCTTTATATGTCCAGCTGTCCTTTGTCAACAACAAATTGTCACAGTTTTATGTGTTGAATATATCCTATATGGTAATTTATGGATCTGATAGATATCTAAAGCCATTTGCACATAACACAATATGTATTTTATCAAAGTAATTGTTGAACTGAAATACAATTAAAAAGAAGTATATTAGTTATCTTATATTTTGGAAATTTACATCCAGTTTTTTCCCCCCTTTAATTTTTTGGGGGGCCCACCAAGAGAGTGGGGCTATAGCTTGTTTAGCTTATACGTAAATCCGGCACTGCCCCCTTCCCCTATGTCTGTGCTTCCTAGGGTGGTGGGTTTTAGCAAACCACACAAACCGCCTAAAATCCCCGCCCCCTTCTCCAAACCTGTATCTTATGCCTCACTAGACTGGCGATGAAAGCACCCAGCCCACCCTTCTCGTTCTACAACCCCTTTCCTTGCACGAACCCAGCAGGTTCCAAGAAACGGCTCAATCTCGGCAACGGCGAAGACCCCGTTTCCTTAGAAACTACAGCGGCTGGTGCGACGTGAAAATGCTTCCTTCCGGCAACCGGCGCTTCGAGCCGTTGGGACCGCCCTTCGCTCCTCCCCGGTCGTAGCCTGTTGAGTTCTCCGGGGAAGCAACAGTAACTTCCCTAGCCACCTCCCGCTGCATCTAGCCCCGCAAGACACACAGCCGAGAGTCCACGCTTCCTATCCTACTGTTTCCAGCTTCCACCAGTGTTGATAATTTTTTTTTTTTTACACACACACACCCTTTCCCCATCCTATAATGATCCCCAAGCGATGTTGACGGCGCTGCCTTTCGCTCAGGCATGGCCAAACTTGGCCCTCCAGCTCTTTTTGGACTACAACTCCCATTACCTATAGCTAACAGGACCAGTAGTCAGGGGTTGTGGGAATTGTAGTCCCAAAACAGCTGGAGGGTCAAGTTTGGCCACCACTGCTTGCATTTCCTCTTCTGCCGACGACCAGGCTCGAAAAGGCGCTGCTCAGGCAATTAGCAGTTGCGTGAATGGCTTTCAAAAAGTTGAGGGCTTGAGGCAGGTCGGGACCCTCGCTTGTGTCCCCTACAGGGGCTTTAACATTACCTACACACTTCCTCCACACGCAGTACTGCTGTCGTGCTTTCATTGATCTACATATACATTTCTGCCTTCTCTTAAAAAAAAAAAAAAAAAAAAAACACATTACAATGAAGAAATATTAAGGGAACCAGGTCAAGCCAGAACAGTTCTAAACGAGGAAGCATTTGTTTTGGGTAAAGCAGTCACACCCCACACACAAATTCTGCCCTACGATTCTCATGCTCCCCCTCCTCTTGACTACGTGAAGCTTGGAGCAACACAGGAAGATGGATTTAAACACTCATCGTTTTCGTCAGTCCCAGTGACTTCCCTGACTGGAACAGCATGACTAGTTTCCCGTAATAACTGTTAACATGTTTAAACAGTGTGCAGAGTTCGACGTGCTGGGGGGGAAATATGTTCTCGTTCATTTTTTTAATACAAAGGCAGAGAGTTAGGGGAGCTTTGGCAGGGAGGAAAGGAAAAATGTTTTCAGAAACACTTATTTATTTGTTTTGCAAAGTCTTTGTATCCTGCCCTGCCCTAAATCATACAGATTTGGAAGGCAACCAACAAATATAAAATCACAATAAAACATAAAAAGAGCCTGCTGGGTCAAGCTAATGACCCATTGAGTCCAGCATCCTGTTCTCCCAGTGGCCTGTGGGAAACTCACAAGCAGGACCTGAACACAGGAGTTCTCTATCTTCTTGCCGTTTCCAGCAACTGGTATTCAGATGCATTACTGCTTGTGATGGTGGAGACAGAGCATAACCATCATGGTAGCAGTCAAAATAAATAAATAAATTGTCCAATAGCACCTTAAAGACCAACTAAGTATGTTCTGAGTATAAGATTTTGTGTGGTCTCTATAGTGCTACTGGACAATTTTTTTTATTTATTTCAACTGCGTCAGACCAACACGGCTACCTACCTGAATCTAACATCATGGTAGCAGCCAGTGATAGACTTATGAATTTGGATTTTTTGGGGAAAGCCATTACTGTGTAAAGTGGTACGATACTGCTTTAAATGTGTAGTGCATATGGGGCCCTTACTGAAATATGCTTAGAACTGCAGCATTAAATCACAATACCAATAACAAATTTTATTCTTACTGGCTTTTTTAGCATTTGGGGTTATTATATTGCTGTAATAATTTTTTCCAGGGCATTTTTTCAAAAGCTCTCTCAGAGCTACAAATCAGCTATACTATACATCAGTCTCTCTCTCTCTGTCTCTCTGTCTCTCTCTCTCTCTCTGTCTGTCTCTCATAACCAAGAGACAGGAGAAACTGAGGACTAATTTTGGAATCTGCAATAAACTCTGGTTTATTCCCAGATGCCCACAGATATGTTGTTTGCTTAGCTGCTGCAGAAAAATATACGTTTTAAAACATTATGAACACATTGAACAGTTCTTGGGTAATAGAAGTGAGATGCTTGGTCTTGTCTCTCACAGTTACCAAATTCCACAACAACTAAAAAAACCAAAACACAGGCTATGTACACATTAGCATCTTAAAACACAGTGATCTGCATTTCAATTCACATTTGCACATTGTTGTACATATCGGAGAGAAGGCAGGCATGTCTTTATCCAATGCACTGTTACCTGTTTGGTTTCCCTGAGCCTGCAACTCTTATTCATGAAGCTGTCATCTGCGCATGCACAAGGACTGTCTGAAAAGTACACACTGCTGCTTGACTGCAAAGTGAATGTGGATTATGTTTTCAAATCAGTTAGAAGCTAGTCTGAGGGAAACATATCAAGCAGCAGTATTTCTAAAGAAACTAGATATGGATTGTGGCTAACAACCTGGGTACGCGATTTCAAACACCAGCGGTAGGAGGAATGCAGTGAAGCCAGAGTAAATGGTAATGTGTACACAGCCTCACTGTGAGGCATGGTGTGTACAAGATATTATGCAAAAATATACAGAAATAATATTTGCCAATATGTTTCAGATCCCAGTGTGAAGTAGATCTTGGAACTGCAAGCTGTACTGGCCTACATTTTATGCAGACTGCCATTCATATTTTTACCGTTGTATCATTCTTCTCCCCTTCATGGCTTTGTCGTGGCGAAGGGGCTTGAATAACTCCAAGAAGCTCTGAGCTATGCCATACAGGGCTACCCAAGACGAACAGGTCATACCCGAGAGTTTAGACTAAATGTGATCCACCTGGAGAAGGAACTGGCAAACCACCCCAGCATTTTGCCAAGAAACCATAACAAAGGAGAAGCTTTGAGAAGAAAGTGAGCGTTTCCTAGGCATGCTCTGGTTCATGGGGTCACGGAGAGTTGAACACGACTAAGACGACTAAGCAACAAAATCATTCTTCTAAGGCTACCCCAAGTAATGGAAAGGGTCTTGTAATATGAAATGCCTGTTTTGTTACCTGTTACTGTTAACTGAAATAAATAAATTAATACAATTTAAAACATGTTTGGAAACTACAGCTAATGCAAAATGTGGTGATCAATTTGTTAACTCAGCTGAATTCAAACTGCACACATTTTAGATCTGGAAGGCCATAATATGAAGTTTGGTGGGCATGCATGTCTTTGGTATGGGAAAGCTAAAATATATAAGAGCTTCATGAACCATGTTATTAGGAGAAATCTGTATAGAGTCTGGGAGAAACATAAAAACTTGTTGGAAAGGAAAACACCCCATGGTTATTGCCAACAGAAGCAAATACAATTACAATTAATTACAATTAAGAGAATAAATATGAAGAGACAGTGGGCGACTTATAGGGATTTGTTAGATTTTTCAGGGAGTGAACCCAGATTAAAACCAATGGAAGAAGTAAGGGAACCAAGTTACTGATTGGTTACAGTACCATCAACTATATGATATGTTCAGACTAGATAAGAAAAATGGCTTTTTGGACCAAAGCTCACAATCTGAAACAGAGTTATTGCTGAATAAGAAAAAAACAATTGTCCAAAATGTACAAATTATTATTGGAATGGGAAACAAAATATGAGCTGGTTAAAGCATCAATGACCCACTGGGTAATGGATATAGGGTACAGAACATAGAATATAGAATTAAACCTCTGGGATAATCTTTGGAAGAATGGTTTGAAATTTACTGCATGCTACATGCTGAAAGAGAACTATATGAAATGATTCATAGATGGTATCTAACACTGAGTAGATTGGCTAAGATGTATAATGTGGAATCGATTTGTGTTGGAAATGTAAAGTAGAAGGAACCTTTTTCATATGTGGTGGACATACAAAAAAATGAAAGAATTTTCGGAAATGATATATAATGAGATGGGGGGGGGGGGGAATGTTGAAAAGAACTTTCCCCAAACAACCCAGAGGCATTTCTGCTAGGAATTGTATAGGAAGAGGTTCCCAGGAGTCAGAAAATGTTGTTTATGTATGCAACAACACCTGCTCAGATTTTGTTAGCCAAAAGATGGAAGCCAAGACAGGTTCCTAGTAAGAAGGATTGGCAACTTAAGATGGTAGAATATGCAGAGTTAGCAGGTCTAACAAATGGAATAAGAAAACAAGAATAGGTATTTAAAGAGGAGTGGAAAATCTTTGTTGAGTATATTGAAAATAATTGTACATACTTAAAAATGCTGGCAGTATTAAAATACTGTAATTCAGAGGATGTAAGAAAGGTAAATCAAATTAGATGGGTACATTAAAATATGCAGGAATGTTAGATAAGACAAATGAACCTTGGAAGGAGAGGGAGAGAAGTCAATGAATGTTTGGTATAATAAAATATGTTTAATTTGCAAAACAAACAAACTGTTGGTCTTGACCTTTAAAACCTCAAATTACCTGGACCAAGGTAGCTAAAGGCCTACTTCCTGTTGTGTGAACCTGCCTGTAAGTTGAGATCATCTTCAGACTCTCTTTTCTGTAAGTTGCAGTACTATGTCGCAATGAAGAAACCTATTCCACAATAACTTGGAGCTGGACTAGTGTGGCCACTGCCAGATTTATGTATAGGCTAAATAGGCTGAAGCCTAGGGCTTCTATATCTAGGGGGCCTCGCCAGTCCACACGCTCCCCAGCGGGTAGTCTCTCCTCTCCTCTCCCAAAATTGCAAACCCAAGACTACATGTGAGGGCAGGGCGAACTCAGGCCTCTAAATTGAGGGGGCCTCACCAGCCTGCCGTCTCCCCAGTGCAGCAGTCTCCACCCTCCCAAAATTGCAAACCCAATACTTCATGTGAGAGCAGGACAACTCAGGCCCAGCAACTATTAGACTGAGGGCTAGCCATTAGGGCCTAATTTGAAGCAGTGGGGCGCAACTTTAATTTTTTATTTTTTTTGTAGGGCCCCAGTTCACAGCCAAAGTCTGCAAAATCTTATAGATATAAATAAAATCCATCTAAATTGCCCTGGTGCAGGGGGCCCCTTAGGAGTGGCCCGCTGGGCCCAATTTGGCCCAATTGCTCCAATTGCCTTAAGGTAGGGTTACCAGATGTCCCTGGTTTCCAGGGACAGTCCCTGGATTCACCAATCTGTCCCCGGACAAAATCTGTCCCCGGAATGTCCCCCGATTTTAATTAATGTCCCCGGATTTATGCCTGGGGACTTCAGGCAAGGCAACATGGTGGGCGCCATGGCAGTGAGCAGCCCCGGAGGTCCCGGCCACATCAAAGTTCCTGCGGCCTGCCCTTTTTCTGTCATGGGAGAGACAGGCACCCACTCTATCTGTACTTTCCAGAAACAATTAAAGACATTTTTGTTTCAGCAAGTTTTACAAGGGAGACAAAAAGGTCTCTTCTTTGGGGTTCATTTTGCATTGTTCTTCAACTTATCTTCAGTTGTTTTTGTAGTTTTAAAAACTATTTT
Organism: Podarcis tiliguerta; assembly: GCF_965153285.1. Lineage (NCBI taxonomy): Eukaryota > Metazoa > Chordata > Lepidosauria > Squamata > Lacertidae > Podarcis > Podarcis tiliguerta. The sequence goes on along the minus strand of NC_139535.1, from coordinate 91,230,760 downwards.
GAGCAGTTTTATGGTATGTTTGCAAACAACCTTAAAACATATGTTTAAGGTAATAATAATAATAATAATAATAATAATAATAATAATGTTATAATGGCATTAACTACCAATGAGAACATAAGTGAATCCAAATGGTATTTAATAGCATACAGTCTCTATATTTATTATAGACAATTATTTCAATGCGATCATTTCTCTTTTCTCTGATCCCTAAATACCAGTGCTAAAATGAAGCCAATGTAAATCTAGGCCAGCCTCTATCATACAGTAAACGGGCATTTATTGCAAAGGTATAGAGAGATGCATTTATGCATTTATCAGGAGTATGTTTGAGAATCTGTGAAGAGAGAAATAAACAAGAGTTACAGTCAAGCCATGTTAGAACTGAAGAAGACTTCCTGTAGTTCTTTCTAGCTGATTTGCATGTGTCCAGTTGACTGAACTCAACCCGCCAGAACCAGATTAAGTAGGTCACTTTCAAACAGTGAGTCAACAAAAATATCTTGCCATGCACTGTGGAGTGCTGCATCTCTGGTGCTCTCACTGTACTACCATATCTGCCTTCCTGAGAGCACGTATTCTTTCTGTTTCTGTCAATAACATAGCATGGGCACAACCTTTTAGAAGATAATATTGCACTATAAATTCCAACAGAGTTGTGATGTGGAATGGAAAGGAATGGGGTATAGCTTTGAAACACAACAAATCTTAACCAGAACTAACAAGGATTTAAAAATGTGACTTTCTCTACAGCAGCTGAGCCAGATAACCAGATAGGAAGACAGATAGATCCAGTAGCCGGCTGGTTATTGGGCATTAAAACATGTCACAACTGGTAAAATTGGTACAGGATAAGGAGCATAATTAAATTAGGATGAAGGCTTTCTCCTTCCCCCCTAGACTAACCTCTTAATGCTGTTCTGCTTGATCAATAACTGCAACCCACTTAGGAATTGCAAGCCAGCCTCACTAATTAGCCGAGGGCTGAGGTGACTCTGACATGACTCCCTTGGCACCTCTTGGGCTGCTGAACTGTGTGGAGTCTGGGAATTGAAGTCAGCTCCATGCATTTGAGCCAAAATGAGGTTGCCTGATATGGGTATGAGGCGGGTGGTGATTATCTCTCCATTTCTCATCTCATTAAGGATTAGATATCTACACGAGTGGAAGGCTATTTAGATAGCAGTTAAATAAGGCTTATTGCTGCAGAACCTTTGTTAATTAATAACACTGCTTTCCTTTCCTCTTCCAGGAACTTAAGCCTTGTTGTCTTGAAATTTCTTTGATTGTATGAAAACAATCCTGTAACTGGAGGGAGGAACCAAAACAGCATTTTGTCTAATTGCCTGCTAGGAAGCTGAATGTATCATCCATCCATCCATCAATTTAAGAACTACGTGAAATAAGCACGAAGCAGATTTACTGAAAAAAAAAAAAAAAAGTGTACTTGCAGGGTAGTAATGATGACTCACATGCATGAGGTAATTTATGCTCTGACAGAGTCAAACACATCCCTCACACTTGCAACATGCAGCCACGGCTGAAAGGAAAGGTACTTTCCTATCCATTGTCCTAACTGTTAACTTCCTTCATTGTGGCAGTGGTTATGAAAAGTCTAAACAATTTTCATCAAGAACTTTCTCAAACCAGGAATCCCCAGTTGTTTTTATCTTGATGGGCGATCCTGAGCATGTCTGCTCAGAACTAAGACTAATTAGGCTCAATGGACCTTATTCCCAGGTAAGTCTGTCAATATGTACAGGATTTCAGTCTAACAGTACAACTCTATTCCCTTCACTTTTCTTTAAGCAACACAGAACTTTAAAATCATACACCATAAAACTTTTCCTCAGATGAAGGAAATGTATATTATTAGCTAGGGGTTTCCCTTTCACCCTCTGTAGAACTGTAGCAAGTGTAGGCAGAGGAATGAATCGTGTTCACTGGTATTTTATTTCTCTTGGTGACTCTTATCTCTTAGTGTAGAGCAGGGATGCCCAAACTTTTTTCAAAGAGGGCCAGATTTGATGAAGTGAACATGCGTTTACGATTTTACCCCAAACTTGTTGAGCTTTAATTTAGAATTAAAGTTGTTTTGAGCTTTTTTTTTTTTTTTGGATTGAAGTTGTTCAGTTTAAGATTGAAGTTGTTCAGCTTTTTTTTAGGGTTTTACCCCAGGAAATAAACTGCCACAGGAGCCGGATTGAACCAACCGGTGGATTAGACCCCCAAAATGGATTTTGGACATGCCTGGTGTAGAGGAAGGATGGAGACTCCCCAGGCTCGACATATGTTGCTGGACGATAGCTCCCATAATTCCTTGACCATGGAGTATGCTGGCTGGGGTTGATGAGAGTTAGCCTGTCAACATCTGGAGAGTCAATTTTCCCACCCATATATGATCTTATTCTCTGGATTAACACTTAATAAAAAGCTGTTAATTGAATTGTCACAGACCTTGTGTATTTCATTGCATTTGACCTCACTGTTTACTCCATGGTTTACATTTCTCTCTCCCTCCCCATCCTGATATGTAAATATACTTGTTAGTTAAAGATAACACTCCCTGCATCTAATGAACTGCAGTCTGCTTCATGAAAGCTTATTATGCCATAACAAATGTGTACATATTTAAGACTCTTTGTTGGTATTGCTGCAACAGACTTACACATCATTTAAAGGAAATTGTAGATAGCTATGCGTTCCGGAACAGGAAAAGAAGAACCCACAGTTGCTAGCGGAAGTTACAGAGAAACCTCAGTAAACAGCAGCTGCGCCAGACTTGTAATGTTAATTGGGGGAGCACTGACTTAGAAAATAACATTTAAGAGGTCACAAAATGGCTTTGCTGTGCATGTTTCTACTGGGGGTGGGGAGAGAGAAGGTGGAATTTTGTTAGGGCAGGGATGAATGTTAGGGACACTATTGAGTAGGAGCTGTTATGCAAAACCACCTCTCCATGCAAGTAGTATGACTGATAGAAGGAACTGGTTGGGGCAAGAGAGTGGCATATATTTTTTTAATCAATGGGGGTTGACTAAATAACCTTTGGGATCCCTTCCAACTGTACAATTCTATGATTTTAGGATTCTAATGCAGTGGTACCTCGGGTTACATACGCTTCAGGTTACAGACTCCGCTAACCCAGAAATAGTACCTCAGGTTAAGAACTTTGCTTTAGGATGAGAACAGAAATCGTGCTCCGGCGGCACGGCAGCAGCAGGAGGCCCCGTTAGCTAAAGTGGTGCTTCAGGTTAAGAACAGTTTCACGTTAAAAAAGGACCTCCAGAATGAATTAAGTACTTAACCTGAGGTACCACTGTATTAGATGAATCTACACCTAAGGTGGGGAACTTTATTAGAAAGCAAAAGTAGCCATGGTGGCCCGTAAGAAAAACTACAAAGCCTACATTAGAGCAGTGCCTTTATTAAGACAGCCAAAATGGCATGTAATACTATGCAAACTTTTGAGTTCTTCAAAACTCTCCACCAGAGGAGATAGTAAAGAAAGCAAGGGGAAGGCCAGCAAGAAAAAAAGGCTCTTGGATGTGGAATCTGGATTTAATCAAGAAGATGGGAGGAGGGAACGGACCATAACATTAGGCGCTGCTACGCAGGTTTCAGGTTGAGCCCAGAACTGCTGGGATGAAGAAATGAACAAATGGTTGATCCGTTATATTATATCCAGTTGTTACCCAGATCTGTGTCCAACCTTAAGAAGACAGAAGTTCCTACATGGGTAGAAAACAGAAAAAGAGAAGCCAGACTGTTGTTACATTAACAAAGCTGGAAATTGTATGTGATGTACTATGTAAAAAAAAATGTAAGAGTTCTATCTGTTGTTCCACCCACTGGCAGAGGAAGGGGTGTGTGGTGGGTGCGGCCTGAACTGGGGGTCATCCCTGAGGGGGGTGACATTGCCGTCGCCCCCCTGGGATGCTCACCATGGGCGGTACCCCCACAGGCACCTAGCCTCACCCCTGGGTGCACAACAAGTGCCCCGCTCCACCCACTTTCCCTCTAGCCCCACCCACCAGTGATGTGCAGAACCCAGAAATCTGGCCACAGGAGAGAGTGGCCCTTAGGCTGAAATGGTCTCCCTATCCCCTTTGTACCCATCATAATAAAAAAGAATTATGGAGAGTTATGTGTCATTTGTTGTTGTTGTTTAGTCGTTCAGTCGTGTCCGACTCTTCGTGACCCCATGGACCAGAGCACGCCAGGCACTCCTGTCTTCCAGTGCCTCCCAGTTTGGTCAGATTAATGAGCACATAATTACACAGTAATGAAAAAGTGCATATTCCTGCATTGCAAGGGGTTGGACAAGCTGATCCTCAGGGTCCCCTCCAACTCTACAATTCTATGAGCTAAAGCTTGTATGTATATATGTATATGGAAGGACAGGTCGTGAAGCTGAGGCTCCAATACTTTGGCCATCTCATGAGAAGAGAAGACTCCCTGGAAAAGACCCTGATGTTGGGAAAGATGGAGGGCACAAGGAGAAGGGGACGACAGAGGACGAGATGGTTAGACAGTGTTCTCGAAGCTACAAACATGAATCTGACCAAACTGCGGGTAGCAGGGGAAGACAGGAGTGCCTGGCGTGCTCTGGTCCATGGGGTCACGAAGAGTCGGACACGACTGAACGACTAAACAACAACAACATATATGTATATATCACAGTTCAGACAGAAGTGTCATAAAATCCAGGGAAGTTCTTATCAGGCCTTAGAGCGGCCCACACAGTGCCACTTCTGATACCCTTCACCCACGCGGGGCTGGGAAGCCATTCAGTAGGTTTCTTGGAACAAAGGAGCCAATATTTTTCTATGTCCTATTCAAGCTCAAAATGGTTAAGAACGGATAGCTCAACAGAGCTACAGAAGAAGGTCGCGCTTTTCACCATTTAATGTATGCTGCTGCTGCGGTATTGAATTCTGATGGAATTGACATTTTTAAAAGCAGATTGTGGATGCAGCCCCGGGGGCGGGGGTGTCTGTTGAGGGGGATTTTGACAGAGATGTGTTGATGCCCTTGGTTTTTTGGTGCACAATTTTTAAAGTGAGGTCTAAAAGTAGGGGAGTTCGCTGGGTGCCAGAAGCAGCGGAGGGAGAATGTGAACTAGCTGGAGTGGCCAAGAGAAATGTCAGCAAAGCTCTGAGGGAGGAGAAAGGCATCCTGGACTGCTCTGCACAAGTGCCCTATTAAGAGATAAGCAGTGACAGGAGAGGAAAGCAAGCACTGCCACCCAAAATAGCCTTGGGTGACACAAGAGGGCAAAGGGACGCAGTTATGGAAGCTGGCAGAGGAACCTATGGTACTGGAGCCTAGCAGAGAGATGAATGGACAGAGCCCTGGCCTGGAATTTAGTTCAAGGTGTGAAATTCAGGGCGGCATATGCATGTGATAAATGCATGCATGCAATAAGGGCAAAGAAGGAAAGCAAGCCATGAACAGCAAATATGTATGTAACTACAAAACACTCTGATTAACATACAAATGAACTGAAAATCATTCAAATATGTATGTGGCTGGCAAGTAAGAGAACTGTACTGTACAAGCAGGTATCCGACCTTGCATAGAGACTGGGGCATGCTAGCAATTGCTAACACACACCCTGAAGACACTAAAGATCAGGCAAATCAAGTTCCTCCATATCTTTCGGTCTGTGGTGCTCTTTGATCTGAGACGCTAACATTAATGAATCCAATAAAACTGTACCAAGTTTCAAAAAATTAGCCTGTCTCAGTTTGGTCCTCTGGCGACAGACACTTGATTTATCAATCTCTCCACCAGGGAGAATGCCTCATTACACTAGTCAGTCAGTGGAAGAAACCTCTTGAATGTCTCCTGCATGTCCCTGTCTCTTGCTGCGAAAAAGTATGTCAAGTCTTTCAAGTGAGACTGCACTTGATGGTCCGCAGATATGCTCAGCGATGCCAGAGCTGCCAAAATGTAAATGCCTGTCCTAAAATCTTCCAAATTTCCCTTTCAATCAGTATGTTTGGTTTGGTTTGATATATGGTTATATTGATCAGTTACTGTTGTTGGTTAAAGGCTGGTGAATTTTGCACTCCGTAAGCTTTTGCAAGTGAAATGGAATAGGGATAGTTCATTGGTACTTGATTTCAGACAAATAAGAAGCTGAAGGGAAGCTAAATGTAAGGAGAAATATCCCCTCCCTGTGTGGGTGGTGTTCAAAAACTCCTTAATTCAAGGAAAGAGGAGCCCACTATGGAGTTACAGAGTAGGAGGGAAAGGCCAAATAATGTCATTACGTTGTATATGTGTTGGCTGTGCAAATCAAATTTGTTGGTCTAAAACTGCTGGGAAAGCTTTTCACGAGTCTTAAGAATGTAAGAACCGCTGTTGGATCAGCATCCTTTTCTCACAGTGGCCAGCCAGATGTCTGTGGGAAACCCACAAGCAAGACCTGAGCACAACGACACTCTCCCCTCCTGCAGTTTCCAGCAACTGGTATTCAGAAGCATTACTGCCCTCCAACTATAGAGACCGAGCATAGCTATTATTACGGCTAGTAGTAATTGGCAGCCTTATCCTCCATTAACTCAGCTAATCCTCTTTTAAAGCCATCCATGTTAGTGGCCAGCATCACTGCCTCTTGGGGGAGAGCAAATTCTATAGTTTAAACTATGTGGTGCATGAAGAAGTATTTTAATTTCTCTGCCTTGAATCCTGGGTCCTGGGTATATAATCCTAATTCCATACAGTTCTGGGTCTTCACACATTAATTGGGTAGCATCCTGGATAAACCTGAAATCCGCTCAGTTCTTGACCAAAAGCTGACTTGAGAACTTTGACTGTCTTACCTTAGGCAACCTGGTGATGGATAGCTAGGCATGAGTCCCTTTAGTTTCTGGTTCTGAAACTGCCCCGGTGCTTGAGCTGTGTCTGGTCCTAGATCAAGAAGGTCCTACTATTCTCATTGTTACAATGAATTCCCTTAGCACTGTGCCCAACCAAGGTCTAGATTTCTCTGCTTCTGTTTTTCGCTTGCTCCATTTCTGGCTTGTAGTTAATAATAATGATGATAATGATAAAAATAATAATTTATTTGTACCCCACCCATCTGACTGGGCTGCCCCAGACAATCTGGGTGGCTTCCAGCATATATAACAACATAGGTTGTAAAGGGACCCCTGACCATTAGGTCGAGTAGTGGCCGACTCTGGGGTTGCGGTGCTCATCTCGCTTTATTGGTCGAGGGGGCCGGCGTACAGCTTCCGGGTCATGTGGCCAGCATGACTAAGCCGCTTCTGGCGAACCAGAGCAGTGCAAAGAAACGCCTTCCCACCGGAGGGGTACCTATTTATCTACTTGCACTTTGATGTGCTTTTGAACTGCTAGGTTGGCAGGAGATATAACAACATAGTCAAACATTAAACCTTAAAAAGCTTCCCTATACAGGGCTGCCTTCAGATGTTTCCTAAATGTTATACCCTAAATCTTCAAATCCAGTTCTGTAAGTCAAGGTCATGCTGGCTGTGGTTTTGAACCAATCTGGTGCTTATGGTTCTGTCCTGCCTCCTGACCTATGGTGCCTCTGGTTCTGGTGTAATACACTGTGTTTATACACCTCTCCACTTTCTGCATTGCCATATCCGTGTCTATATGCACTGATTGAGCGTCAATTACTCAGTTTGGGGGGGGGGCACAGAAAGCGAGGTTTGCTACGGCACAAAACCAGCAGAGCACTTTGGCACTGGTTTGGAGTCAAACAGAATGAGGTTGGATTTTTGGCCCTTTACAGTGGTACCTCGGGTTACAGACGCTTCAGGTTACAGACTCTGCTAACCCAGAAATAGTACCTCGGGTTAAGAACTTTGCTTCAGGATGAGAACAGAAATTGTGCTCCGGTGGCGCGGCGGCAGCAGGAGGCCCCATTAGCTAAAGTGGTGCTTCAGGTTGAGAACAGTTTCAGGTTAAGAATGGACCTCCGGAACGAATTAAGTTCTTAACCCGAGGCACTACTGAATTGTAAAGGGTTTTGGCCCTTTGCACAAAATGCGGGATTCGCAGCACAAAACTTTGGCGGCATCCAGAATTTCAGGGTCACACATTAGTGAAGTTTCTCCGGGTCCCTAGCCCCCCCGCTCCTCTGATCCTGATCGCATTGCCCACCTATCAGCTCCCTGAGTTCCCACCCTGCTCCAGGGGGCAGGCCGAGTTCTGTTTTTTTCGCCATGTTGCCCCTAGGTCTTCTTGCTCACAGCACCTCTTTCCCGTCTCGCCTCGGCGGAGGAGTCGCGGCCCACGTGCTCCCACCGACCACGCTGCCGCTCGGCCCCCGCCCCCTCGGAGAGCGGCCGGTGGGAGGCGCTAGGACCCGCCTGGCCTGGCCCCGGCTTGGCTCCCTCGGCCTCTCTGACGCGCTCTCCCGCCGAGCTGGCTGCGCGGCTCTCGAGCTACAGGCGCTACATCGCCCCAGGACGGCAGGGAGCCGCGCCACCGAACCCGCCGCGCCCGGGGACGGAGACACGCCCGAACCTGCCGCCCAGCCCAGCCCAGCGGTCCGGGATACCCAGGTAAGCGAGCTGTGCGCGGCGGGGAGATGCTGCTGCAGAGCGCGCGCGCTAGGGGACCGTCCGCCCGGGTCGCCCGAAGGGGGGCACCTGCGCGCTCTCCTGGCCCGCCGGGGTCTGCCGCTCGGCGGCACCTGCTCGCATCTGGGCGGGTCGGAGGCGAGGGCTGGCTTAAGGCTGGGAAGGAGCGGCGCCGGGTCCCCTCTCCAGCGCTTGCGGAGGGAGATGGAGGCGCCAAGCGGGCGGAGAGACTCTCGCCTGGCGGGCTTGGTGTTGACGAAGCTGTGCATGACTCAGGGCTGGTCCCCCGCGCCCCATCGCTGCCCCCTTCTCTCGCGGCTGCCTCCCAAAGGTGCTCTTGGCGGGACCAGCAGAGCAGGGGGGAAAGTAGGCGGCTGTCTGCGCGCAACAGGAGGGTGGAGAAGTGAAAGCCGGAGGTCTGCGCGTCGGCGGGGGCGCATCCCATAGACAGACTTCCGTAAGGCTCAGGCATACATAGCCCCTTTGGGCACCGTATTGTCTAGTTGCCCTCATTTCCCCAGCAACAGCATCTCCACGATCGCGCTTTCCCAGCGCCCCCTCCCTCTCCTAGCCCATGTCACGGTGACCGCGGCTCCAAGAGGCTGGTCCTCATGATCCCCAAGGGCTCCTCTGCTAGCGCCTGGCGTCCTGGCCACCCTGAGCGGTCTGGCTCCGGCTTCTCCTCCTCCTGGAGAAGTTCATTCATTTCTCTCCCGCGCATCCTTGACCCAAGGAGCTCCGTGGCCAAGTGAGATTTGCCCAGGAGAGATGCTTGTGTCGTTACCAAGCGAAAGCCAGTCTCATCGAGGCTTTTAGACAGCCCTTTTAAAACAGGCGATCAACCCACCCGCCTCTCTCTTGCTGAGCGCATCTCCCTCCCTCTTTCAGCGAGACCGACTCGGAACCGGAGCCAGGGGCATCACAAGGAGTCCGGCTCCGGTTCCGAGAAGGTGCTGAGAGGCGTTTGCGCCTTTCTAAACATCAGCAAACACCCCAGAAGAAGGCCTAGAGATAGATCTCTAGTTGGTGACGATGCTCGGCTGGGTCACAGGAGCACTCGATTTCTGGGCGCACCGCGTGAGATGAGGAGCGGAGGCTGGGTCTCCAGCGAGATCCAGTTTCCTTAAATGTCACTGGGATTCAAACGCTCGTGAAGGGATGACAGACAGGGAGGGAAGGAACTGGGCTAGGAAACAAGGAGCAAACCTCGCGCGCGCCTGTTTATCAGGGGGGAGGCTGGGCAACGGGAAGATGGGTAACGTTTAATCTCTAGGGTCAGAGATTATCCGGCTCAAATCAGCAAGAGACTTGGAAGGCTTACCCTGAAACCCATTTCCCCACTCCCAGATGATCCAGGTGGGCTGTGTGAGGACGCTTTTGTCCCTCAGAGGTACTCTGCTCTGTGCTGTTGTTTCCAACCTGAACTGTGCCATTTGAAAAGGAGTTCTGGTTCTAGATGACGTTCTGGTTGGTGTGTGGTTCTGGTGTTTAGATGGTCCTCCGCTCACCTGCACTTGTATCCATGCCAGATCCTTGGATAAGATTCCAAGGTGCTTTTTCTCTGTACACACAGTCCCGGCTATGGTAAATGGTCCCCTTAAAACTTCATTTATCTGTAGGAATCAATTTCAGCCCATCTCTGTAGTCAGCTTGGGCCTGATTGGCTCCTCCAACCAGTGCCCAGTTACTGATCTAATTTAATCCAATGTTTTTTGACGGATCTAGGGCATTTGCTTGGAATTGAAATACTGCGCTTCCCTGGGCATAGATGTTGTAAACAAATGATATGGGCAAGATTGTACTTATTTCTTATTTTGCTGCTTTTTTGCCTTGGTATGTTAATTTTTTAAAAATACGAAATTGTAAAGAACACAAAAGCGAAGCTGCTTATATTTGCCTGTGCTGTTTGACTGGTTCTTGTCTTGAATTGCGACAGCGACATTTCTCTATTAAGCAATATCAAGTCTGACATCTGTGTTTATACGCTTTTCTTTTTTCTATTTGAAGTACCGATGGCATCAGATTGATTTTTTTAGCTGCATATGACAGTAATTAGGTAGTGCTGCATCTACATCCTCCATTATTCACTTGGAAAGCCCACTGTGGCGAAGGGTATTTATATTTCAAAATAAGTGTGTATATTTACTATGATGGGGTTGTGGAACAGCAATCTGAGGACCCATTATGAAGCCAGATTTGGTGTTTGGGTTACAGTAACTAACATATTTCTGAGCCCTTTACAAACACTATAGATCAACAATTAACTAAGCTTTCCTGACAACTATAATGATAACGATAAATAATAATAGAAAGGAGAATAACTCTAAATAAAATGACAGTAAAAATGTGAAGCTGTAGATTTATTATTTATTTATCACATTTATATCCCCCCTTCCCTGCCCCAAGGTCACCCAGATGGCTGAATGGTCTCCCAGGTCCCAGTCCAACATTTTAACCATTACGCTACACTGAATCAGTTATGAAGCTGGTACTGCAATGTTCTTGCTTTTCATTTATTTATATACTGCTTTAATACTCTCTAAGCAGTTTGCCAAACCACCAAAGTGGTTTGATAGCATGAGGAAGGGTCTAGTAGGTAGCTAGGACCTGATGGGTGTGGGGCTGTAGTCCCCCAACTTCAATGCCCTGTACAGTATATAACACAGGCTGCTTCTTCTGGAGGAGAAATTCTCAAGAGGTAGACTTACATAGCTTGTGGCATCGTCTAAAGTGCAGTTCTACTCTGGCTGTAAAATGACACCACCATCAGTAGATCTTCTCCCAGGGAGTATTCGGTTCTCCCCATGGCTTCAGCTCTGATCAATGCTATGCAAACATTTGTGCACGTGAGTAACTTGAGCTTCGTAAGTGGCACAATCCGGTAAGCTCAGAGTGATCACGGATATGTGGGCCTTTACTCATCTGGCATGGAGATTCGTAGGACAGGAGCAATTAAATGGCGGTATTAAATGACCTTTGTATTGCCAGTTTGGGGCACAAGGGGCTGAATTCTTACTCTCTAGAGCTGAAGGCATGAGTTTTTAGTACGTTGGATATATAGTCACGATGACTCCCGCACAGTAGCAAACAGCAGCTTCCTTTTTTTGGATGCTTTCAATGAAAAAAGTGCAAAGCTAGTAACACGAATAATGGCTTTCTGGCCTATCTGATGGATCTGTGCACTCAACTGCTAGGAAACAGCCTCCCCCCACCCCCAATGTGTCCACCGGAGCAGAAAAGCCTGCAGGCAATTATGCATGAAGCCAGCAAGGAGGACACTGCCTGGTTTTCAGTTCCAGGCTGAATTTTGAGATTTGCAATCCTGGTAGTTAAGCATCATCTGCATATAGTATAAAGCACACTCCATACCCGATGGTACGGGGTGTTTTTTTTTAAAAAAAGAACAATTGGAATGTTTCTTAGTCATTGCAATGATTGGTTACTCATGAAAGAAAGGAGAGCAGTTGAATGAAGTGCTAAATTGCTTTAATAATAATTTTTTAAAAGCCTTTTGGGCTGGGTGGTCATGAAGGGGCTTTGCATTTCATACTCAAGTTAAGAGCTGAGGAGTCTTGATGGGTGTTGGGGTGGTGGCAGTGATGATCTGCCCAGGGAGCCTAGCTGCCTTCCTTGCCACACAAGCCCCATTCTTCACATTGCAGGTGGTTTAGTGGCCCAGAACATGTGTTTATGTGCATTTATTTCATTTGTTGACACTATCAGGATATACAGTTTGTAAATATATGTCATTAATTTATTTCACTATACTATACCAATGTGATGGGATGCGGGTGGCGCTGTGGTCTAAACCACAGAGCCTAGGACTTGCTGATCAGAAGGTCGGCGGTTCGAATCCCTGCAACGGGGTGAGTGCCTGTTGCTCGGTCCCTGCTCCTGCCAACCTAGCAGTTGGAAAGCACGTCAAAAGTGCAAGTAGATAAATAGGCACCACTCCAGTGGGAAGGTAAATGGCGCTTCTGTGCGCTGCTCTGGTTTGCCAGAAGCGGCTTTGTCATGCTGGCCACGTGACCCAGAAGCTGTCTGCGGACAAACACCAGCTCTCTTGGCCAGTAAAGCGAGATGAATTCCACAACCCCAGAGTCGTCCGCGACTGGACCTGATGGTCAGGGGTCCCTTTACCTTTACCTATACCAATGTGATAAAACAAAATGCCATGGGACATTTCAAACCCACCTTTTAATTGCAGAAGTGATCTCCTTGGGATGAGCCTGAACTAATAATTCATTGCTTAATTATTTAATAATTCAATTTATTCCATGTACATCCCACCTCATCCCAAGGGCTTGGGGCAGGTTAAAAAAAATGTTATTGCTAACTGCAACTCCCCCTCTAATTGCAGTGAATCAATCACAGACAAAGTAATTTTTTGGAAGGTGGGGGAAATCTTAGAATGATTCCTACAGCTGGGCTTTGGCAAGTTTCTAGGAGAAGGAATTTTGGAGTTGGGGAGGAGGCAGAGGAGAATCAGACACTGGGAATGAGTCTCCAGTTTCATGTGCTGCAGGTCTAGATCTGGAACGGGTGGTCTACCAACTGGCTTTCCAAGGTCTAACTAATTCATGTTGAGATATGGAGGAATCTCTGTCTATTCCCCTACCCTCCTGGTAATTGCTTACTCTTCCGGAAGTATCTGAGGTTCTGCACGATGTGACAGTGTACTTGTTGCATGAAACACCTGGATTGATTTGGCTACACATATTTCTTCCCACACAGTGCTTTGGTTGTCTTCTCTTTCTGCTTGTGGCATACTCCATTATCAGTATTTAAATTAACAAAAATTATTTCTGCATTGTATTGATTAGTACATTGCACTCCAGCTTTCCTCCATCTTGGAAGACAATGCACTGTACACAATGCTGATGAAACCCATACCTCTTTAGCATGAATCTTAGCTAAGCCAGGAAGCCACTGGGACATTTTGTTAAGTCATTCCCTTTTAGCACCCCCATAAATATAACTTTTTGTTTCTGTTGTAAAGATTATTGAAATTCTGTGTGTGGATTGCTTTTCAGCACGGAGAAAATTTCATATACGTGTGTGTGTGTGTGTGTGTAAAAATATCACTCAGTAAAAGCCTGAGGATATGCTGTGGATAGTAAGCGAAAGAGAAGGAAGCAACTGAGGAGATTTGAGTAGTAGGTTGATGGAACCTGTTATCAAACAGGACCAAAAGGGCAGATTGCAGGGCGGGGGATGGCAGAAGAACCACATGTTTGCTTCAAGAGAAGGGGGATGTTGAAAGAGGATGGAAGTGGAGCAGGGGAGGATTAACCTCTGGTAAATAACAAAGGTCACCAGTGGCAGAGACAAAGGTTTCTTTTGACATCTATGAAGTGATGTCCCTGCAGAGGTGGACCAGGCTCTGGCCTCAGAATACAAGGCTGCCAAATAATGCCTCTGTGGGAGATGGACCAAATGCCTTTCCCCCCTCTCTACACAGATTTCAGTTTGAATTAGAATTAATTGTGGAAACGCTGTAGTGGAAAGTCAGCTTTGCTAATCAGGAAGTGAAGCTCACAAATTAGCAGTGCTGTGGTCAAGTGAATGTCAGACAGAGTAGCAGATAGCATCAAGTTATAGGGGAGAGACCAGTGTTATTATAATGGGCTTGGACCTGTGAGCCCTCAGTTTGAATTCCTCCTCAGCATGGTGAGGAGGAGTTACTGTGTTTCATCCTAGCATATGCTATGGTCCTTTTTGTGAATCCAGCATAGCAACAGAGCTTCTCCTTTATCTCCTCCTCCCTGCACCTGCATAATCTGGGGTTGGGGGACCCTTCCATTGCAGAAGCTGGCAGACATCACTGGATGTCACCCAATATTAGAAAAGACTTGCAAGGCATTTTGTACACTCAAAGGTGAAAACTATGTATCCATTCACCCGTCCACAGGTTTTATTCAACCCCAGGGCACAGTTATCCCATAACTGGGATATCCCATAAACAACAACAAAAAAGGGGGGAAATTGGTACACATATATTTCCAGACACCTTGATTACTATAAAAGCCTGACAACGGGACCCCCCCCCCCAAATAACCAAGTTAAGTGATGAAATGTCTACCTCAGAAGTGGGAAACCTCACTTGTGGCCAGCCATATGTTGTCGAACTGCAGCTCCCCTCATCCCTAACTATTGTTCATGTTGGCTAAGGGTGATTCTTTTTTACTTATTCTTAAAAAAGAGAGACCGCATTTAAAGCATATGTTTCAGAAAACACTAGACAATGTGTCACATGGAGTAATTCACAAAATAATTTAAAAAAAACCAATAAAGCCATGCAATATTAATTTAAATCTGCAAAATATTACTAAAACCCACACTAGGTAAGCAAGGAGAGTTTTAGTCAACCGCACCCAGAAGGCCACAGGTTCTCCACCTTGGGTTCATAGCAGAGGTATAGCAGCAAGGAAGCCACATCTTTTGTTACCTGAGACTAAGGACAAGATAGTATCTTCCTCCATTCCATGAAAAAACGCTGACTAGACTGGTAGTCAGAATTGTATTTTGACACTGGCAGTGGGACACCATTCTCTACTGAGTGGTGATGGGCTGTAGCTGAAAGCCGTGGGCTATTTCATTGGAAGATTAACTATATCCCGTCTCTGGCATTCTCCAGCTTTTGAAAATAAGGTAAATAAATACTCTGTTCCTGAGTTTAGCATGCAGTGACCACTTCTCATTTGGGAAATTAAGTCTGCAGTCCTGAACAAATTGGATTTTTCCTATTAAGCACAAATAGAACACCCAATATAACAACCCTAAAGAAACACACAAACATATAACCATCAGTGTTACATATAGGCACTTTGTGTTAGCCATTCTTTAGCACTTCATTGCATGCAGGAGTCACCTTCAATGTACAAACTAATGTTTTATTTTATACGTGGTAAATATGCAGTTTAGGCTAGGGAGTGTCTCCAGAAGGACATATGTGAGTGTGATTGTGGGCGTGTCTGGGTTCTGAAAGTTAATATATGAAACAAAGAGCGGCCTGACTTCCTGAATGGTGTCACGTAGTATTTTGCCCTTAGCAAACCTCTTAAATTGTTGTAGAGGCAAGTACCCGTACTTGATAACCCTTTTCCATTTGAGTAGGGTTGTGGTTTTTTGTTGTTGCTTAGAACCTTCCCAAACTTGCCTCCTGTATCATTCCCTCTGCAGGGCATAAAGCAACTTGAGAGGAATTTTTAACAAGAAAAAGGCTAGTGGGGAGCAGATTAGGAAGCCCATCCCCACAATGCTCATTTGTGGAAGATTACATCTGATCTTATAAAAAGAAAACAATCGGAATAAGTCTACACTAGCCTCAGTGATGTGGCCCCTAAATAAGTTAATATTTGCCTTCTCCCTTAATGTTGTTTCTTCTGCTTTTATTATTGAGTAGCTCTATGCTTACGGACATAAAATGAGCCTGCTGGATCAGGCCAATGGCTTATCTAACCCAGCATCCTGTTCTCACAGTGGCCAGCTCAGGAGCAGATGCCCATGAAAAGCTTGCAAGCAGAACCTGATCAGAACAGCACTCCCTCCCCATCCCCACCCCACCCACCCGCAGTTTCCCATCCACTGGCATATGGAGGCATGCTGCCTCTGATTGTGGAGCTGGAACATAGTCGTCATGGTTCGTTTGTCTGCTTTTTGAATTGGTCTAATCTTTAAAGCCTTCCAAGTTGGCGACCATCACTGCCTCTTGTGTGAGCAGATTCCATAGTTTAACTGTGCATTGTGTGAAGAAGGGCTTTCTTTGGTCCATCTTGAATCTTCCAATATTCAGCACCATCGGCTACCCACATGTTCAAGAGGCATGGGCAGGCAAACTAAGGCCCGGGGGTTGGATCCGGCCCAACCGCCTTCTAAATCCGGCCTGCAGACGGTCTGGGAATCAGCGTGTTTTTACATGAATAGAATGTGTCCTTTTATTTAAAATGCATCTTTGAGTTATTTATGGGGCCTGCCTGGTCTTTTTACGTGAGTAGAATGTGTACTTTTATTAAAATGCATCTCTGGGTTATTTGTGGGCCATAGGAATTTGTTCATTTTTTCCCCTTTTCCTTTTCAAAATATAGTCTGGCCCCCCACAAGGTCTGAGGGACAGTGGACTGGCCCCCTGCTGGAAAAGTTTGCTGACTGCTGTTCAAGAGTTATGAGAGGTCCATGAGAACTTTTCCTTATCCACGTTTTCAGCACCATCAGACAGGCCACTTTGCCCCTGCAATTGAGGGAGCTGGGGCCATGTGATGGAAGCACGCCTCCTCCTTGAAAATTCATGGGGGGGGGGACCCTCGCCCCACTCCAGATGGCACACCTGAACACCATGCATAATTTACACACTGCTATCATATCTCCTCATATATAGTTTTCTCTAAACAGCTTCATAGAGGAGTTGCTCCAACTCCGTGATGATTTTGTTTGCCCTTTTCTGAACATCTTCCAGCTCCACAATATCTTTTTTCAAGTAAGGTGACCAGAATTGTACTTCAAGTGTGATTGATTTGTGTAGATTATTATATTTATATTATAAGCTAATGGTATAATATTGGCTTTAACTTCTTATCAACAAAGAACAGAGAGGGTCAGTCTGTGATATTAAATTGGCCGTTGGGATTCTGCCACAGAATAAGCATGAACAAAAACTTGAACAAAAAATGGATAATCACCTAGGATATAATTGAAACCTGTTGACAAGTCGAAGTGAAATATGGAAAGATTTTCAATAAGTTCTTTTGAAAAAGGATTACAGCACTTCCTTTGTTGTCTTCTCTGTGCTCTTCATTCTTTTCTTTTAAAGAAGTCATGTTATCTAGCTATTGCCAATGTAGGTTAAAGTTATGGGTGATACTGCTATGATAGGAATAGTAATTAAGAATTTGCTTTATTTTATTAAAATGGCCCAAATGATGCAAAACAGCAACAGGGCGTTATAGTTTTACTTCCTGATATAGTACTGCAAAGGCAAGAAAGAGGAGGGTGAACAAACTACTTTGCATACTCAAGCCACAACTTCTTTTGTTCCTACCTACATGGGGAGAGCACTTGATTTAAGAGAAAGCAATAGGCCTGAGCTGTTTCATGTGATTTACGGGTCCAATGTATAGTGAGAGGCAGGATGTCAAGCACGCCCTCAGGAACAACTCACAACTGAGTCAACCTGAAGTGAATGCTACATCCCATCCCCATTTGTTCCTTCCTTTGTTTCTAGGCAACAGGCTGGGGAGCAGAAGCACACTTCTGGAGCCTGCTTTTCCTCCATTTTCAGTTGGTAAGGTTACCCTGTATTTGTGTGTTGGTTTGTAAATATGCGCTTGTGTGAATGAGGACTGAGGGGAAGCTACTTGGCTGCATCAGTACATGCGACTTCTTTGCCAAGTGCTACAATCTGATGGCTATGATCAACCCAGAGAGAGGTGTCAAGAGTTTGTGTGTTTTTAACCAACGTTGAAAAGAATGCCTTTTTTAAAATACATAGGGACAGTGCTGCTTGTAAATGTTAATATGCGATCTAAAGGGCGTGCATTTGTTGTTGTTGTTTTTAAAAACTGTGTGTATATTCCAGCAGGTGTAGGTTTTATATTCAGATTGCAGGCAAGGAGAATTGGGGGAATAAAGGGGTGGGGGGTGGGGAAGCTTGTGAAAACGTCTCACAAGGCAGTAATGCGCTTGTTTCCGGCCTTTTATTGTGCACGTGCTCGCTCCCTCTCTCTCTCTCCCCATGGGCAGCTCTCGCCGAGAGGAATATTATATTCTAAAAGTAGTCATTGGTCGCTTAGTCGGTGCAGTTGCAACAAGAAGTAAAGGCGAGGCAGGGTTGGTTGCAAATGACCTTAGGCAACCGCTGTTGCCAGATCAACGTTTGAAAAATAAGACGCCCGGTGGCAGTTTGGGAAGCCGCCTTCTATGTATTCTGTGGAATGGACCATGGAGCTCGGGGATGTTCTGTATTCTGACAGTCTGATCCATCGCGTTACGCTACCCAAACTGAAGAGCCCGGGAGGCTGAATTTAAAGAGCGTCCTCACTGAATTTGCTTCGGCCCGTTAAGAGCTCGGCTCCTAAAAGCAGTGAGTTCAGTTCTCTCCCTCCTTTCATATAAATGGATTGAATCATAAGGGTTATAAAGCATTTAAATGTATAACGGCGGTTCTTGTTGGAAACGCCATCTAGAGCAGATATTAAAAAAAGGCGCGTGGGTCGTCTTGGCTGCAAAGCCATTAAACTTTCAGAGGCTGGCGACTTACTTTCTTAACAGCCAGAGGGGGTAACAGAATAATTTGATTTCCTTCAGATCGCCAATGGTGCTTGGATTATTATAAGGGAGAGGAGTCGTCCCCCGCCCCCCAGCGACTTTTCTCCTCTACAAAGCCTTATTATGTGACCACTTAACGGCTCCGGGGTTGGGAGCGGCATATAGCTGATGATCGGACAGAGTTGTTCTTGTTTGGTTGTTTAATTATAACTTGACCCCAATTAGATATTGCCAAGCGTTGCTTCCGCGTGCGTGTTTGCTGGTTCTGAAGCAGGTTTTGCGCTATCGAGATAACGATCTTAAAATCGGCTTCGAGGGAGAATGTGTGCGTTGATTTTTTCCTCCTACAGATGGCTGAGGTTACGCGCACTTTTTCGGCAGGGAATGCAATACTATACTAGAGCAAGTGCTCCGCTCTCTCTCTCCCCGGCTCAACCACGAGGTGAGCGCGTGTATTTCTTGGTAATTGCAGCCGGCACTTCCGGTCTGCCCCTCTGTCACGTCCTGCACGTCTGCATGCGGGAAGACGTCCCCAAGTGCTCTAGCCAGCCTGTGCCGGCAGCCCTCGTGGTCTGGGCGGGGAGGCTCCGGGGTGGAGCCAAAACCCCATTGGAACCGCGTTCCAAGCGGAGCCCCTCCGCCCTCTGATGCGCCGCCTCCTCTCAGATGCTCTCCTGGATCCACCGTGATCCTCGTAAGAGGTTCCCGCTACCAGATGCCGCACTCCTGCCTTTGCAGCTTTGCATTAAAAAATGCAGACTTTACCCCTTGCACTGCTTGGTCTTTGGTGTGTAAGTTTTCCCCACGTGCCTGTGTGTGTGTGTGTGTGTGTGTGTTTATCCGTATGGCAACTGAGAGCACTTAATGCATCAGATGAAGTGAGTTGTACTAGTCCACGAAATTTTATTTTAACGGTTTTATCTAAACAAAACAAAGTTAGGTATGAAATAGAAAATCAAGAAAAATACAGGTAGAATAACAGTACAGCAACATATTTTATGCCACACTATATTTGTTGGTGTTTAAGGTATCTTAAGACGTGGTTATTTAAATGGCACGGTGAAGCCTTTGGTAAGTTGTCTACCTCCTATCCTGTGGGACTGTGAAGCACCGCTTGCCTTTAAGGACTTACCACAGTGTAGTGGTAAGTCCTTAAAGGAAAGTGGTGATTCTTTTCTAAAATGAGAGGTGCTCCAGCCACCCTAGAAATCCCATTTTTGACCCAAATCCAGCTCCCTATTTGCAAGTGGATGAGGGCACCCATTTCAGGGGTATATAATCCCTGTATGTCTTCACAGGCACATAGTCCTAACATTCACAATAGCTGCTAGTAGAGCTTCGCTGTAAGCAAGCCCTGACTCTAGCCCTGCATGCAGGACTGGCCTTTGGGGATTTTGAAGGTCATGTGCAAAGTGGGCACTGATGTCCCCTATATGATGTTATAGAGGAGATAAAATTCTAGTTGCTTTAAAAATGAGGTCCAATTAAACAACCTCCAGCCAAGGCTAATGCTTAGTACATTACAGGTAGGTAGCCGTGTTGGAAGTGTGCATGCACATGAAAGCTCATACCAATAACAAACGTAGTTGGTCTCTAAGGTGCTACTGGAAGGATTTTTTTTTTAACATTAATCCAGTCCCTCTCATTCAGTGTCAATGTACAGCACCTGTAACTCTTTCTTACCTAGTAGACTAGAATTAATATGCTTTTAAAAGAACCCTCCTGTTCTTTCTATTGGAAGATTCTTTCAGTGCCAGTAGCGTGCTGGTCACTGTGCAGAGAGCACAAACATTACATAACTCTGCTTGCTTTGAAATGGCCGTGCTTTATTGCGTAATAACACCACAGCTCTGCAGTACGTACAGGAGAGTCAGCGGTGGCGTTATGAGATGGAGTGCTGAAATTGGTCAGGCAGATGCAGGTTTAAAATCTCTGCTCAACCATAAAGCTCATTGCATGACCTTGGGGCAGTCCCTGCTCCTGTTTACAGAGACAACGGGGAGAAAAAAACAATGCATGTGCGGTACCTGAACACCCTGGGGATGTGTGTGCAATAAAAGTGGAATTAAAGCCCCCTGCTCAGCACAATCTGCACAGAGATTTTCCTCATAGGATAAGGCTGCCAGGAGCTACAAGTCATGATGGTTTTGTGTATTGCTTCCAGCACTGGATGTGGCGCCCCTCTGATTATCAGAGACTGCGGATCACTCTTTGTGTGATACTAATGTGCTGCTCACCTGGTTGGCCATTGTGAGAACAAGGTGCTAGGCTATATGGGTCATTGGCCGGATCCAGCGGGGCTCTTCTTATTGTCCTTAATATTCTCAATATGTGCACACTTCCTTGGAAGCATGTCCCATGATAATGGCTGGGATTTTCTTCTAACTAAGCATGCATAGGTTGTAAGAGTTGTACTGGACCCCAAAAGCAAAATACAACAAAACAAAACAAAAAGCCAGACTTGTTGAAGGAGCTGCATAGTCTGGGGAATATATTAGGACTTAGATCTCTAAATAGATTTCCCCTCCCTTTGCTTTTTAATTGTACTGTGCAGCAGCAACATTCTGGCCACCAAAATATAATGGATGAATGAGGAAAAACCAGAAGTCAGCTTTTCCATTCATATGTTACGCTCACTTGTGTTAAGATGTTTCTATATCTCCAGGCACCAGAAATATGCTCCCCACCTCCAAGGTTTGGGAAAATCCTGGGTGGCTTTTCTGAATTTTACAACCACTGAAGCTTTCGTTGATTAAAGTAGTGGCTTTTGTAGTGGCAGGTAGTGGACACAGCTGTTCCCCTCTACAGTGAGATTTTGAGCCACTCTTGCTTATTGCGAATTGTCTCTTTTTTGGCACTGGTAAAGAACAACTTGATATGACAGAATCTGTATGGGAAACAATAAAGTAAAATGGAGAATGTCTTTCGTTCTGGATTAAAGCAAATCCCATGTGTCATTCCTCTTTAAAAACGTGTTTTCTTGAATTAAACTCTCCTAGGAATAGGCTTAGCCTTAATTGGAAAATGGCATCAGTGTTCTGCTGAAATCCACATGGGAGTTCATAATTCATTTTCATTTAATGTGTTAAATGAGACAAATCACACAAATTAATGAACTCTCATATAATTGTCTTGGCAAGGATATGCACAGTAGAAAATTAGTGTTGCGTGATTTGGAGGGAGAAATGGGCAGTGATTTATAGATAGGCAATTCTGGTAAAGGCCAGAGTTTCTGGTTACACATTACACCAATTCTTATTCCTGTAGAGGACATTTGTCACACAATCTTAGACTGCTCAGAAGCCCCATTCAATTCAATGGCATTGGGTACTATATTGCAACCTCAGTACCTTATTCATAGGTAGAGGAGAAAATGAGCTGGAAGATGAGGAAGGAGAAAATGAGCTGATTTGAAGGAAAGGAAAGGAGGAACATCCACATTTTATAAGGTAAAACCTGGAAGTTGAATTGAAGATGAAACAAAGGAGGATGGGGAATAGGGACGTTTTTGAATGATAAGATGGTTGCTATAACACAGGGATGTCCAATTCCCAAGAGACTGTGATCTACTCCCTCTATAAAAAAAAAACTGGCAGTGATCTACCCATTGGATTGACCAAAGTTTTTTTTTTTGGGGGGGGGGAGTTGCTGAACTATTTTGGGAGAGACAACAACAAAGTTGCTGAGATTTTTTGGGGGCGAAATCACCTAAGTTGTTGAGCTTTTTTATTGGGGAGGCCATCACTCAGGATCACACGACAGACCAGGATTGACCAGGGACGCCCCGTGATCGACTGGTAGATCGCGATCAACCGGATGGGCATGCCTGATAGATAAAAGAAGAGCAGGAAATGAAAATTTATAATCCCACAATTGTAGCAGATGTGAGCCGATCATTCCTGCTTCCCCATCTCTCAAATGTTTATTTCAAATGTTTATTGAAAACAGACCCTCAAGGGATCACCTAACATGTGTGTGTGTGTGTTCGTTCGTTCGTTTTCTCTCTCTCTCTCTCTCTCTCTCTCTCTGGCAATTAGGGGAGGCCCAGCTCTAAATATCCTGACTTTCAGGAGCAAAGCTGGTACCCCCCACCCAAGAAATGAATGTAAAATGAAATAAATTGAAAAACAGAACAATCAACTATCAGTACAATTAAAAAAGCAGAACATGAAAGAACAAATAGGTAAAGGTAAAGGGACCCCTGACAATTAAGTCTAGTCGCGAACGACTCTGATCCTAAATCCCTCTGAAATTATCCGGCTTTTAATGTTTTCATAAAAGTTGTGAATCTGAGGAAACTGAGTACTGTATTTTTCGCTCTATAGGACGCACTTTTTCCCCTTCAAAAATGAAGCGGAAATGTGTGTGCGTCCTATGGAGCGAAGACACCATAGCCCCGGGACCCTCTCCCGGCTGGAGAGGTGACACGCGGCTATGGCAGGAGCCTCTCCGCTGCGCCTTTCCGCTGCTCCCTGACCTGCTCTTTGGGGCTGGTGGTGGGCTTCCCCCCGCCAGCCCCAAAGAGCAGGTCGAAAGGAACCTGAAGCCTGGAGAGCGAGAGGGGTCAGTGCACACCGACCCCTCTCGCTCTCCAGGCTTCCAAGGTAGCTGCCTGAACGCACCTTAAACGGCACCTTGTTTTAGAGCGGGAAAACAAGAGGGGGAAAGTTCTCCCCCTCTCTGCGCAGCGCCTCCTGCCGCTTCGCTGAAGGGGCGCTGGGCAGAGAGGGGGAGAATTTTTTTTTCTAGTTCTCCCCCCTCTAAAACAAAGTGTGTCCTATTGTCCGGTGCGTCCTATGGTGCGAAAAATACGGTAGATAGCAAGTTCCATAGGATAGAAGGTACCAGATACGTTCCTGACCCTAAGCACCTGTGTGTGTGTGTGTGTGTGTGTGTGTGTGTGTGTGTGTCTATGCATATATGAGGTGATACCTAATGTATCCTGGATCCAGGCCATTACGGCCTGAAAGGTTAAGACTCCACACCGGCAAAAAGTTAGAAACCACTGGAGCTCTTTCAAAATGGATGACGTAACATGCTTTTTGCAGTTAGCACTTGCAAAACACAGGGCAGTTGCACATCCCACTACCTTAAATGTTCCCAAGCATTCATTAAAGCAGCCCTAAGGCAGTGCTTTCTTTTCACAGCCAGTTATTTAAACAGCATGAAGTGTAGATGAAGGGGGAGAACAGGAGAAAACCCCCATTACAGTGGTACCTCAGGTTAAGTATTTAATTCGTTCTGGAGGTCCGTTCTTAACCTGAAACTGTTCTTAACCTGAAGCACCACTTTAGCTAATGGGGCCTCCTGCTGCTGCCACGCCACCGGAGCACGATTTCTGTTCTCATCCTGAAGCAAAGTTCTTAACCCGATGTACTATTTATGGGTTAGCGGAGTCTGTAACCTGAAGCGTATGTAACCTGAAGCATATGTAATCCAAGGTACCACTGTACTAAGACCCTGCCACGCAAAATCACCAATTCCCCATAATTTCTCCATCACCAAAATATTCTGTTTTGAAAGACTGTCCCCTTCCCTCAATGACCCAACTATTAGCTGCTGGCTTACCTGAAGAGGCGAGCAAGAAAGCAATGCACAGTGGTTGAATACAGGTCAGAGATCATCATCTTGCTGCATTGCTAGAAGTCAGATAGTGTCGTACTTCAGAAATATCCTAGCTAGAGGATTTTCAGGGATGAAGATTACTCCTGGGGATGGAGGATAGGATGGCAAAATATCCAGTTGAAGGAAGTCCCTTAAGTCAGGAGTTCCCAGAGGGTTTTATTCAGGTGGGCCATGGTGTGTCCACATTATTCATTCATTAATTCCATTTTTGTTGCTTCTTTTATTTGCTGTATTTTATTGTATTACAATTTAAATTCCACAGAATTTAAATTGTAATACAGAGTAGGAAGTAAAAGCAGCCCCTAGCAAAGCACAACACCGTTACCACAAAAGACAGAAAAATCTTTCAGTGATCTGCTGAGGCCCACAGCAATTTTGTAGTGGTCTGCGGGGCTGGGGGGTGGGCAAAGAGGTTGGGAGCCACTGCCTTAAGTCATTTCGCTTAGCAGCAGATGGCTGCATTTTGGAAGTGAGAAAGGGCTCAGGATGGGGGATGGAGAGAACCCTGTCACCGATGAATGACTGATGCGATGATGAATGCCAAGTCTTCTTCATATGCTATGTACATAGGGAAGTTTGTTAGCTGGGTTTCTGCCTGAGTTGCTGTCAGGCAGAACGGTGCAGGTGAAGAATGAGCAGCTGGCTGTGAGTAGGTGTTTGCATGGATGGATGCAAGTTTCTATGGAGACAGAATAGCTTATCTCCTCCAATACCAGATCTGTTTTTGAGAGGAAAGGGGAAAGGATTTTCATAAAGGTCTCTTGCAGCAAGACCCAATGGCTTATGGGTACTGAGTGCTTTTGTTTATCTTTACTGAAGCTGTCTGGAGCTAATATATATTTAGATTCAGATATAGATTTGCTGTCCCTGGAAAGTGCATCCATGCCAGATAGCAAGCAAATTACCTGGTACTCTTGCATATACAAACAAAACCTGATAAAAGCATTATGTAGCGCTGGCTTTTGCAGCCACAGTTCAGGAGCAATACCATGATGAATTGCCAAACAATTTAATTGGCAGACAGGCGGTACATGTGAGAAAGCTAGGGGCTTCTTTCTGAAAAAAACTGCTTTTTCTCCCTCCTACTTTACTAAAGCAATAACTCAGATGATGGACTTAGTCATTTGTTCCCTTATTAGTACTTTTATTTTTCAGCTTCTTGTGTTAGTGAGTGATGGTTCAAATCCAACCCTTTTTTCCCACCATACTGCTGTTAAACACTGATTGATTTAATAGCCCATCTGCCTACTTAGACATTTTGCTGATGGATATTTGATTGACAAGAGCATAAACTCTGTTGGGCAGTTAAGAGAGGGACCTCAGATAACCCTTACTGTAAGTTCACTAGCGGAGACTCAGAGGATATATGTTAGGAGTACGTATAGGAAGTCATACATCAGTGCCAAAAAATGTGGTTTCATTGTAGATTGGGTAAGGATCTGCATGATACTGGGGAAAAGAATTTCCACTCTTCTTGTTGCAGTAATAAAACAGCAAGCCTTACAGTACAATAATGACACTTGCCAAAATGTGGGCATCTTCAGCATTCTTTCATTTTTTTTATGGAAAGGTGACTGTTTTGCTGTTTAAGGCCCAAAGTCTCCCTGGGCACATGGAACATGTCGCCCCATTCTTTGGATTGTGCCGTTTATAATCGGAGTGTTGCTTTCATGCCGGTTTCATGTTCTAACTTTATGCAGCTCAAGACAGCCTGTGTATTTGTTGTAACCGAATCTTCTCCAGCAGAGATGATGAAGGAAAAGCATTTGGATGTTTTCCTCCTGAAAGAGCAGCTTCATGCAATAGATCTGCTCTGGAAGGCTCTGCCAGGTTTATTTCTGGAGCTTGACCGTGAGATTGTTTCTTGTAAATTGTGCAGCCCTGGGCCTAAATGTCACAGAAAGGACTCTGAATGATCACATACTCATCACCCAGCTGTCTAGACATCAAGTGACTTCATTTGCAGCTCTTTCAGGGTCAAATGAATCATATAGCATGTAATAATTTCATGGCCATTGTCTTGCAAGCAATAGGTATTGCTTAGAGACAGACATATTTAATGCAGCAAATAACTGAATCCACTGCCTTTGTTCCTTGACTGGTAGCATGTGGGGACATAGGAAGCTACAGTATCTTGTACCTAATCAGACTATTTGTTTATCTAGTCCAGTATTCTTGGATTTGGCTGGCAGCAGCTCTCCAGGCTCTCAGAAAGAGAAAGGTCTTCCAAATCATTTGCTACCTGATCCTTTAAACTGGAGATGCTGTGGACCTTATGCATACAAAGCAGCCTGACCGCTGAGCTCCTGACCCTTCTGAAGCTGGGGACTTTAAAGTGATTTTTGCCATTAGCCAAACAGAAAGTTAATCTGTTCTGGATAAATTCATTAAACAAAAGAAACAGAATTAACAATATATGTATTAATTTATTTTATTATTAATATGCTTAATATGTGAGATCCTTAAACAGTTTACAGTGGTACCTCGGGTTACATACACTTCAGGTTACATACGCTTCAGGTTACAGACTCTGCTAACCCAGAAATAGTACCTCGGGTTAAGAACTTTGCTTCAGGATGAGAACAGAAATCGTGCTCCGGCGGCGCAGCGGCAGCAGGAGGCCCCATTAGCTAAAGTGGTGCTTCAGGTTAAGAACAGTTTCAGGTTAAGAACGGACCTCCGGAACGAATTAAGTACTTAACCCAAGGTACCACTGTACATTAAATACAATAAAATCATTTTAAAAAGGAAAGGGAAATCTTAATAATAAAAGTAACAACAACAACAGCAACAACTTTATTATTTCTACCCTGCCCATCTAGCTGGGTTTCCCCAGCCACTCTGGGTGACTTCCAGCACATATAAAAACACAATAAAATGTCAAACATTGAAAACTTCCAGGCACAGACGTCTGCTTTCAGACATCTTATCAAAGTTGTGTAGTTCTTTATTCCCTTGAATAATAATTATTATTTTACTATATAAAGCATTATGATCAGGAATACAAAGAAATACCGTATTTTTTGCTCTATAAGACTCACTTTTTCCCTCCTAAAAAGTAAGGGGAAATGTGTGTGCGTCTTATGGAGCAAATGCAGGCTGCGCAGGTATCCCAGAAGCCAGAACAGCAAGAGGGATTGCTGCTTTCACTGTGCAGTGATCCCTCTTGCTGTTCTGGCTTCTGAGATTCAGAATATTTTTTTTCTTGTTTTCCTCCTCCAAAAACTAGGTGCGTCTTGTGGTCTGGTGCGTCTTATAGAGCGAAAAATACGGTATATTGATTGAAAGGAGAATCCATTAAAACATTCAGCAAAGTATCAATAAATAAATAAAAAATATAGCTCTCAATGAATCTTACGAGCCTGGAAAATTCTGCCTAAACAAATAGGTCAGGGAGTGTTAAAGTTTGCCACTATTTGTAAATGTGGGTATATAAATTTATCCACATATTTAATGATTGGAAAAATATCAACAAAACCAAACAGCCAAAGCATTATTTTAACCTTACAGTTTAACAGGTCTGTGACCATGTAATAAATGATTGATAGATAGATAGATGTCACGGTTGTACGTAAGACCAATGTGTGAGCAGGCCTGTGCCAAGAAGCCCTCACATACAGTGAGAATGTCTGCCTTCACAGAATGCCCATATGGGGAGGGGGGAGACTATGTGCAGCTCTGTACTTGCAGCGGTCTTACACGTGAGTATAACTTCTGAATAGGGCACAGCTCTCTGCTCTAATGGTACTGTATTCATACACACTTTGCATGCTGACATTTACAGTTGTCGCTGGTTTAAGAAACGACTCTGCTATGTAGTATTCATCCAAAATGAATTGGGTGAAGCCAGGTGGAAGTTGTCTTTTGGAAGATCTATTCATAGGAGAAACACATCCCAACACTTACTGCATCAGATAGATAGATAGAATATTAAAACAACAAGGACAGCTTGGTCAGTTAGAGCGTGGTGCTGATAATGTCAAGGTTGCAGGTTTGCTCCCCATACCTGACAGCTCCATATTCCTGCATTGCATGGGGTTGGACTGCTAGATGATCCTCAGGGTCCCTTCCAACTCTAAAAGGTAAAGGACCCCTGACAGTTAAGTCCAGGCACAGATGACTCTGTGGTTGCGGCGCTCATCTCACTTTACAGGCCAAGGGAGCTGGTGTTTGTCCACAGTTTTTCCTGGTCATGTGGCCAGCAATGGAACACCAAGACCAGAGCAGCGCATGGAAACACCATTTACCTTCCCGCCGGAGCGGTACCTATTTATCTACTTGCACTTTGATGTACTCTCGAGCTGCTAGGTTGGCAGGAGCTGGGACTGAGCAACGGGAGCTCACCCCGTCGCGGGAATTTGAACCGCCGACCTTCTGATTGGCAAGCCCAAGAGACTCAGTGGTTTAGACCACAGTGCCATCTGCATCCCTTCCAACTCTACAATTTTATAAATCTCCCATTTCTGTCTTCTGCAAATCCTGCTCAAAAAGGACCTCCCACTTTCTGCTCCACTCTCCAAGTACACAGCTATACAGATGTTAATGCAACAATAACTGGTAGACAGTGGGGGCTGGTCCACTAGGGAGAATGGGTCACTGTCCCATCAACTTCAGTCTGCCACCAGCTAGCCCCCACTTGTCTGTCTCCTTACTTGCAACCAGTCCAAGGGTTGTTCACTGCTTGTCAGAGCTTCCTCTACCTTAGTCTCAGTGCTGACCTTATAGAACTCAGCAAGTTGGCTCTGTCTGTTGATCTCCCTGCCTTCCACCCTACTGATCTCAATGGGCACCAGTCACCACTGCTGGGAATAGGGCAGACCTTCTTCTGCATAAGAGACCACTTCATCTAAAAAGCTAGCCTTGCCTTCCATAGGAAGTCAACGTTTATGGACCCTACTGTATTAAAAGTATTCATTGCATAACCAAGACTGAGCTGATCATATCTTATGGTACTGATGGAATATTTAAATACATTTCTTTTATGTCTTAGGAAACAGATAAAATCTCATCATGGGAGCTGTGGTGGTTGACGATGGTCCTAGCGGAGTTAAAGCCCCAGATGGCGGCTGGGGCTGGGCTGTTCTCTTTGGGTGCTTTGTCATCACGGGATTCTCCTATGCCTTCCCAAAGGCCATGAGCGTCTTCTTTAAAGAGCTTATCCGGGAGTTTGGTGTTGGATACAGTGACACCGCGTGGATCTCCTCCATTCTGTTGGCTATGCTTTATGGAACAGGTAAGTACTTACAACATTCTAAAACTGGGGTAATAAATACATGAAAGAAACATATTACTCTATTTTATTTTATTTTATATATATTATAAAGCGTGGCTTTTACAATAAAATAGTTTGTTCCCCAAACCAAGAAAACAAGGGCATTAAAAATAAGCTAGTCTATAAAGGCAGCATTAAAATACACTAGTCGGAATAAAACAGACTGAAGGTGAAGGGACCCCTGACCATTAGGTCCAGTCGTGACCGACTCTGGGGTTCTGGCGCTCATCTGACTTTATTGGCCGAGGGAGCCGGCGTACAGCTTCTGGGTCATGTGGCCAGCATGACTAAGCCGCTTCTGGCGAACCAGAGCAGCGCACGGAAACGATACCTATTTATCAGCTTGCACTTTGATGTGCTTTCGAACTGCTAGGTTGGCAGACTAGCACAAGTCAAAAAGTTCAAAATAGTAATAAGATCTATTCCAGGTGCTGGGAAAACATCCATGCAGGTGCCAGGTTCTAATGCTGGGGTGCCACACTGAAAAGGCTCCTTTCCTAGTGATCACCTGTCGTGGCTCAGGCGGCAGCAGAACTGGAAAAAGCTCTCTGAATATGATCTAAAATAGAGTGGAGAACCTTTTGGGGCCAGATGGGACAACTTTGGCAGGTGGGTGTGATAACCCACATGGTACTCACCTTATGTCATGGGCAGTGAGTTCAAGCCTGCTTTCTGCAGGGGTCAGCCACATAATTAAATTCTCCAAGGGGAACTTGGTTGCACAACAGGTCCACTGGGCTTAAACTCACAGACAGGCTTGAACTCACATTGATCCATTGGGATCGAACTCACGCTGACCTACAGCAAAGGAACCATCAGGAGCTTGCTTTAAACTCCCAATAGTTCCTTGGTAGTCACATTGGTACCTGCTCCATCCCTGGTATCACAAATGGTGCCAGGGGTGGGGCAGGTGGGTGTGGTTTATAATGGAAACGTGAAGGCCAACAATATCTTGTACACATTAAAAAAAAAGAAAGCTAACGTTCTCGTATCCTCCAGATGTGTTGGGTAAGCAACAGCAATCTAGAGCCTTGGTCAAATGAAAAGGAGATGGGAAATGGAATCTGACGTCTTCAGACTCAAGGTCTTCAGACAACTGAATCTGGGTGGGCCTTATGAGAAGAAATACAAACTCCAACTGATAGATATATTAATGATCTGGGAAGTTACAGAAACAAACATCTTACCCATTCTCTCTTTTGCTCAGGGCCCCTGTGCAGTATGTGTGTCAATCGGTTTGGCTGTCGTCCTGTTATGCTGGTCGGAGGCCTCTTTGCTTCATTGGGGATGATCATTGCTTCCTACTCCACTAATATAATACAGGTCTACCTTACCGCTGGTGTCATTACCGGTAAGTGCCACGGTCAAAGAACCAGCCGGTGGTTCTTTGTGACTGTGTTACATGTAGCTATGCTACTGGTTGCAATAGCTTGTGAGAGATGGTGAGACAATTGAGGGTGGGGGCATGTGGTACAGCATCTCTTTGATGTGCTTGTTTTGTATTTGTGGGGAGATGTGTATGATCCCTTAATGGCATTCTTAAATGGTACAGTTTCACGTTGCATGCACTGGTGTAAAGTAGGTCTCTCATTCACAACGCCCTTTCTGTCTACCACTTCCTGACATTTTCTAAAGCACTCCTTTTACCGTATGCATTCTCTTTGTTGACTGGCCTCAGGCGTCTTCTCACTTCCTTGCGGTCAAACATCAGTTACCATTCTTGGTTCCTCTGCCAGGTCAGTGAGGTGCCTTGCTCACAACTATCCACACGTAGCTGCAAGCATGAGTCTGTTGCTGGTTGTAGGGCCCCTCCAAACTGGATTTGTTTTTGCAGGTGGGTTCTGCAAGATTGCATCAATGCAGCAGTGTATTAGTGATGGATCTACAGTGGTACCTCGGGTTACAGACACTTCAGGTTACAGACTCCGCTAACCCAGAAATAGTACCTCGGGTTAAGAACTTTGCTTCAGGATGAGAACAGAAATTGTGCTCTGGTGGTGCAACAGCAGCAGGAGGTCCCATTAACTAATGCTTCAGGTTAAGAACAGTTTCAGGTTAAGAACGGACCTCTGGAACGAATTAAGTACTTAACCCGAGGTACCACTGTATACTGGACTGTCCACACATCATTCTGTTTTATTTGTTGTTCAGCGACGATTCCCCAATGTTGTTGCATTATTGTTGTCTGGAGCACTAGCCTTGCACTATGGCGCAACAAGATGGGGGTGGGGATGGGAAACATGGAACACTTGTGGTATGAAAAGATACAGAATTTCGGCAGGAAATTTCAGAACATGCACTGATTGAAAATAAAGTGGTATGTCCGCCCTGAAATAATTTTGTTGGTGGAAACAGTATGGAAAGAGGGATTGTGTATAGGTGTCCCAACACCATCATGAACACAAATGATCATAAATGCATAATAAAAAGGATGGGGGGTGCCTTCATTCCCATAAGTGTATCTGTGATTGATAAGCATCAGGTACAAAATGAAATCAAATGAGATCTCTCATATATTTATGTGATTACTATGGTTACTTTTTTTTTTTTGTGGGTTAGAAAACGGAATATTTCTTTCCCTTAAAATAGGCACAAAGCAAGACTGGTTCTGTATATGTGAAAAGAGCTAGTCCAGGTATGAGCAGGTTATAGTTTCCCATGCAGTGTTAAGCGTGTAAGGGCAAAAGAAGTAATTATAATTTAACAGTTTTCAAGTTACTCTATTTTATCAAAGCAACTAGAAAAAATATATATTATGAAGGGAAGATCTCACACAGGTGAAGGGAAGCAGTGGGGAGAAGGGGAAGGCTAGCTTGAATTTGGGAAATAAAATAATACATGGGACAGCAAAGGATACAATAGATTCTTATAGAATAGTAATATATTGTAACCAGAATAGAAGTTTAAAAGGGGAAGTAAAGGTACTTTTAGTATTCATTATTGTAATAGTTATTATTATTTCTTATTGGTAGAAGGCAATGTTAATTTAGACTTCTTTGTTTTGCTGTCTGTAATTTTTTTTTCTTTTTTAAGTCAATAAAAAAGGGGGAAAAAAGAAATCAAGATGCAGTGAATCTTACCAGACTTGATCCAGGCGTTTCCATGTTTCATGGAAATATAGACTGTAAAACCTTAAAATGTGCCATTTTAAATTCCTTCCAAAGTTTCCCACTTCCCCAGCAGAGAAAAAGACCACACTTTTGGTAACTTAAAAATGTTTTACTTACAAACTCTCCAAAGGACAGCTTGATGTGCTTTTCCATACAGCATTCAGAAAAGTTGCACAGGTGGTAAAACTTAGCTTAGTTCCAAAGTGGTAAAAGTTCCTACATTCTTGGTATAGGAATTCAGGAGTACTTGTTGAGAGCCATGTGGTTGAGCTGGAACAACCAGCTCACATCTCTTTGGGGGTTCTCTAGTAGACTGAGGGGCAACAATAGGCTTGATTACCCATTTCCTTCCAAGATAAAGGAAGTGACCCAGCTAAGCCTGGCAGGATAGGTATTATGGTATTAACCCTTCCATACATTAATTAGACTTAAGCATATTGGCTATATGAGGCTGGTTATACTGGTTATATGAGGCTAGTCTTCCTGCACAGGTTTGGACAAGAGCATGCAGCCCTTAAAGATATGCTGATGTCTTTGGCCATACCCCAAACCGTACCTGGGCTATTTTTGTATCTTGAGCTGTGAATTGCTCACCTGCAGTATAGAGCACTCCTGTTATATATGCTAAATGTTGTTCCTGATTTAAACTCTGGCATCTGTTCTGTTTCAGGACTGGGCCTGGCGCTCAATTTCCAGCCGTCGCTCATCATGCTGAATCGCTACTTTAGCAAAAAGCGACCTTTGGCCAATGGTTTGGCTGCCGCTGGAAGCCCTGTGTTTCTTTGCGCTCTTTCCCCCTTGGGGCAGCAACTGCAACATGAGTATGGATGGCGAGGAGGATTTCTCATCTTGGGGGGGTTGCTTTTGAACTGCTGTGTTTGTGGAGCTCTGATGAGACCGTTGGATGCTCCTAAAAAACCTGACGCTTCCCAAGCGGCCCCTGAGAAGCAAACCAAGAAAAAGCTACTGGATTTCAGTGTCTTCAGAGATCGTGGCTTCGTAATCTATACAGTAGCTGCATCCATCATGGTGCTGGGCTTATTTGTGCCCCCGGTCTTTGTGGTGAGCTATGCGAAGGATATGAAGTACCCAGATGGCAAATCAGCTTTACTTCTGACCATTCTTGGAATGATTGATATCTTTGCTCGGCCTATTTGTGGAATAGTGGCTGGCTTGAAGTGGGTTAGGCCCCGTTGTGTCTACCTCTTTAGCTTTTCTATGCTCTTTAATGGTTTTACTGATCTCATGGGGTCCATGGCCTACAATTATGATGGACTGGTGGTCTTCTGCATTTTCTTTGGCATTTCCTATGGAATGGTTGGTGCTCTTCAGTTTGAAGTTCTCATGGCTATTGTTGGCACACAGAAGTTTTCCAGTGCCATTGGTTTAGTTCTCCTGATGGAGGCGATGGCTGTTCTAATTGGACCACCTTCAGCAGGTAAATGTTACATTCAGTTCATTTGCTATTTCTCAGTTAAGGGATGGGGCAGGTTTATGGGGAAAGGCAGAAAGGTGATGGCAATTACCATGGGACACAACTTATTTTATTTTGAGGAAATGAACGGCAGGCTTGGCTTTGAAGCCTCCTACATATTTGTTGGCCCCATGGCTATGTTAAGAACATAAGAAGAGCCTGCTGGATCAGACCAGTGACCCAGCTAGTCTAGTAGCCTTCTTCTCACAGTGGCAACCAGATGGCTATTAGGAAACAGGATTTGAATACAACAACACTATCCACTCCTCTGGTTCTTGGCAACCGGTACCCAGAAGCATGCTCAGAAGAGCAAAGACATGTGCAAGAGCAGACTGAGGATCAGGGACAAGGTGGAGTGGTTGTGGTTACAGGCCAGCTTTGTCAATCAGCCAAGAAGTAGTGCACTCACATGTACCATACTGAAAGTTAAAAATAAAGAGCTATCAGAATTCATAGGGATTCTAAATTTATTGAAAATGTTTCTTCAAATTAAGAGAGTTGGGAACTTAGAGAATGGGTTTGATTGAACATGTTGTTGATGAAGCTGTGAATTTTCTCTTCCAGGCAAAGTCTTGGACGCAACACACAAATATATGTATGTTTTTATTATGGCTGGCGTTGAAGTGGTCACTTCGGCTTTGGTGCTGGCTATGGGAAATGCCTTCTGTATTAAAAAACCAGCAGAAACACACACACAAGAAGATGTCGCTGAAAGAGAAGAGTTAAACAAATCTGGAAACGCCAAGGTGGACTCTATTGAAGTGGAACACTTTCTGAAAGACGAAAAGAATGGGGAAGTTGTAACTAACCCAGAAACCTGTGTGTGAATGCGACATGGACGAATGCCATATATTTAGAGGAGGAGTCAGAACATTTCAACACTTAATTTATTTTAGAAATAGGACTAGCTTAGGGCTGGGCCATCTTGTTTGGGAACTGGAGGCCAACCAGCTTGTGAGATCACCCTTTGGAAGCTGGCTTGTTTAAAAACCTTTCTCCCCACTTAAAATGGGATTGATCTTCAGGCTAAGCTGCCTGGGCATACCTACTGCTGTAAGCTAAACAAATGACCTTCTAAACACATGTAGAGGTCCCACTATGCATCACAAGAAAATGCTCACTTCGATGAAACTGTATTTTAACTAGAGAGGAAGTGTACATAAATGTTCCCGTAATGCAGAGGAAATACCCGTCTATTTTTGTGTGTGTGGTGCACCTCAATGTATCTTCCATGTCTTTGTGTGCTTAAGGAGGAATGGCTTAGCAAGGAGAAATCTCAGGGACTTGGTTGTCTCTAATAGGTTTCCAAACCTATTCTTTTCCACATGTGTTTAGATCATTTGACTCAACCCTAATCTAATTTTGATAACCTGTACAATTTTCAATAACTTTTTGGTTTGTTAAATTGATTTTTTATGAGTTTTGTTTTCATTGTCCTTTTTACTGGAAATATTAGACATGTACCGAGAAGGAGTCCGTCCCAGGAAACTCCACAACTGCTCTTCTCAAATGACATCTGGAGAAAAGTGATGTTTAGTACTAGCAGGCCAAAAGAGCAATCCTTGTGTGCTCCCTGCTCAACTCAGCTTTAAGAACAGACCCTCATTTATAGAGGAAGCCCTTCCAAACACAGGTGATGAGCATTCATTTCTAGATATGAGCCTCCAACATTTGCAGGTTCCAGATGATACTGGAGGAGGGGGAGCACCCACACCTTGCGTGATCAGGCGCAAAAAAAGAGTTGCAAAAAGGTGCTAACCAAATGCGTTTTCACGACACACCGTACCACCTCCATTCTGAGGCATTCATGGGATTGTTGGTCATTACAGGATAGAATGGTTGAAAGGAAAAAGAGGAGGGCAAAGGAGGTAGGTTTGCCTCCTGCCACCCATATTCTTTGGAATTAAAACTCCAGTGGTGCAGCTCTCCTGCCTCTGTGACTCTCAGCAGCTTGTGAAGTAATATGTGGGCAATCAGACAGCAAATGGCACCCTTTGGGGACAGAGGTAGGGTTGTTTGCAGAGGTGAGATGGGTTTCATTTGGAAGCACAGTGTTGGGGGAGGCGAAAGCAGTTTAACTCACAGCATCTCCTTACTGAAAAGAACCGCTAGGCTGGCTCCGGGATTCGCACTACCACTTAATGCATGTTAATCACAGTCATCTCACAATTAACATGGACTCTAACCTCCTCCTTCGTAAAGTATTTTAAAGATGGGCCGATGATTCTAAGGGCTTGCATACAGAATTGGAGGCATTTGAGGTTCTTCCACAGGTGGGTGTTTTAGGGTTATTAGTTCTGAATGAAAAACCACATATGCGGATAGTTGATATAAGGAATTGAGGTTAGAATTTTGAGTTGTGCATCGATCCCATCCTATGGTTTACATAGGGGGTCACCAAGTGGCAGACACAGGCAGAAACCTGGTCTGCAACATGAAGTGTCTGGCTAGCCTGTTACTATACTACACTACATTCATGCCCTACAAGCTCACTAGACAGGTAAGATGACATGATAGCAGACGGATATTGGCTTATTCCTCTGCTCTTGTACCGTCCCTAACACCATGCGTATGTGGAAAATGTCAGGCTCTTAGTGGAAGGGAGACTGAAGAAGGGAGACTGATGAAGATACGTGATAATCTTAGTGGGAAAAGGATGGTAAAACAATTCTGCCATGCACTCTGAGCCCAGAAATGAGGTCAAATCCATGCATGCATGTCCCATCTCACGGCGTTAGAAAATTGGTTGTCACTTGCTTACAAGATCACTAAATGATGACTGGGCACATTCTGCCAGGTGTCAAAGATAATGGTTCTTTCCCTAAAAATGCAGTGAGATATTAGCCCTGTTCACTCATTCCCTCTCATGTGATTCCAAGTGTTTGAGTGAAGAGAACAGGGACACAGTTGCTGGCACCCTCCCTACATTGTGATCCCAACAGCTTGTAGTTGTGTTCCTCTCTACACAGTCAAATGCAATTTCTGCAGCAGAGAAAGCAGGCTCCTCCCTAGAGAAATTCTGCTGAAACACAGAGGGATGCAGGGAGGGGATGATGGGGACATGATGGAGGGGGTGAGGCCAACAAGTGCACTTCCTCCTCACATGCATGTGGAGGAATGAATAGGAGCATTGCCAAGACACAAAGAAAATAGTCAAAGACTTCTAATCTCTAACATAATGTTTAACCAAAGGGGGAATGTGCTGAGTATTACTTTTGATAACATTACATTTAGCAGAAGCTTCTATTCTTCTGAATTTAGTAGTAGCAGCTGATGGCCAAACCTAGGCAAAAACAACTTCACAAAACTTAGGTCAACCTTGACCTGGAATGCATAGTATTTTGGGTGAAGATACCAAGATCTAAGTTAACCTACATTATGAGAAGGAATTGATTGTTCTGAGCACCAAAATGAGGTGTCGGGTTGATGCCCAGATGAAACGATTAAAAAATGGTAGGCTAAGACAGCTGTACCACATAAAACATTTGCAAGGGAGGGCATGTCAGCGTCTTTGGGGGGGGGGGGGCAGTCCAAAAAAGGGGCCAGGCCAAAGCTGGCTCCTCAACATAGCCAAAATTTCATTAATATGTTCCTGTTTTTGATAAGCATTGATCTAGTGAGAACTTCATACTGGGTATTGCATTAAAGTGTATTTGATGGCAGGGGCCAGATGTTTGCCTGATAATTTTATTATTTTGTATTCTCCTAGACGTGCATACACCAGCTATTTATTTGTAAACCCAGTACATTATTTGTACGGAACAGTCTCCTTGTCCTCTTTCAGCTGCAGATCCTTTGCAGAATTCTGGCTATGCCTTTTGTTTTAAGATGGTTAGGAAACATGTGTTCTGCTGCACTGACTCATGTAGAGCTTATTCAACACTATACATCTGCTTCTGGACTGTGCTGGGGGCAGGGGAGCAGAATCACATGCCCTCAGCAAATGCTGTACTCTTTATTATTAAACTGCAGTGTGGATTACACTTCCAGTCCTAGAAAGCAACATGTTGGTTGTTGTGAAATAAAAAGGAAAGAACTAAATATTAACAACTTCCCTACTCCCCAAGCTTCAAAAGCTATTTGTCAAGGAGTGAGTGGGGCTGCCATTTTGATAATTATAGTAATAATAAACGACTCAGCTCAGTAGCCCTCCGGATCGCAGCTTACATATTTAGAAGAGAAAAGGAGAAAGAGAGAAAGGAGATAAGAAATGGGAAGCTAGAGCCATAGGGAAGTGTTGCTTTCACCTCACAGGACTTGGCCAAACTAGTTTTAAACAGTCACAAATGCTGGGAGGAATGATGTACCTTTGCTCTTCCTTTGTCCAAGCTCTTACCAGATGTCATTTTTTAAGGGACATAAATTTAACTAGCTTGTGAATTGCAGGATTTCAGAAATCAGGGACACAAAGGAAGATCCTTTTACTGGGACAATTTGAGTCTCGGCTTCATACATTTCTTCTCAAGGCAGAAAGCTGCTTACAACGCCTTTGTTCACAAAAAGCAAGGGAAAAACCCCATCACCTTCTCATTGACTATAAATCTTAATACCTTTGAGTTCCTTTTTTTGGGGTGGGGGCAAAATCTCTAGAGAAGAAATGTACTATGCATAATGTACAATTAACATTTCCACGAGTTTCTACGCTAACTGCAAGGGATAAAAAGAACCCCCTACCTCTTGGTGCAGTTCTGTGAAGTAAAAATTGCGACACTGTTTTCTGTTCGGTACACGGCTATAACTTACACAGTGCCAGATGACATTTGACTATTCTATATTTGATGGACTTTTCTGTTATCCCCTCCAGATGTTTTCTATAAGGAATGTATGTAAACATGTATGTGTGAGTGCAAATGGGCGCAAAAGGCTTGATGCAGGAGAACACGTCCGCAAATTTAAATGAGCTACAGCAGCTTACACACGTACCCTTTGATCCAGAGACTTGCATGTGCTCAAGAACACGCATAGCATCTCTTGAATGGACAAAGGTTCTGATTCTTTTCAAGGGATGTGGCACACGTATCACGTTATGCAGCCTAGGTTCGCAGCATGCCCTTCTAAGATGAATGGGGAAGATTGTGTGTGCAGGGGAAACTGTGGGTCCATTGATACTCTCGCACACAGATCCCTGCATTCAGGTATCCGAACAGACAAAAGAACCAACTTGGGTTCTCTACTACATAAAGCAAAAGTACCAAATTATTTTTTATTCTCTTTTTAAATACGTAGTATATAAAGATCTATATTTTTATCCGTTTGGAGGAGGAAGGAAAGCAGTTGAACCAAATAGGTTGAATGATGCAACAGACCTTTAAATAGTGACCAAGAGCCTTGTTTTTCCCCTGCCCCCTTCAACACACAATTGCTGAAGGCACACACCACCCTGGGGCATGTGATGAGGGTGTGTGAGCACAAGATGCTTGGAAACGATCCATTCTGGTGAGTCCCTTCTACGCTATTTTATCCAGAGTCTATGCAATTCTTTTCATACTTCAACAAAATTAGCCCCTTTCAACCGTTACCGTACGCTCAGAGGTTTGCCTTCTTCATTCTCAAAAGTGCAGCAGCAGCTGCTGCTACAGCAGCAGCTCAGTGGTGAGGGAGGGTTTTCCAGGAGAACAAAGCTCTTGTGTGCTATGGGCAATGTTTTTTGTGCAGGATTTGTCTGTCTCAATTGTCGGCGTGTGCGTGTGTGCGTGCAATATATGGCTGCGTACGACTGTGCTCGTGACAGGTTTGAAGCAAGTGAAGTCACTTTTGTCCCTGCTTTCATGTAAATGCACTTTAATGTAATACAATGTGGATGTCATGTCAATGTAATCTGGATTTATGCTTTTCTAGTGAACTGTTACAACCATAGTGAATAAAGCTATTTATTCTGTTGTCAAAATATTGTTGCATCAGGAATTATGGCTCTGAAAATTCATTCTTCTGCTATTTTTATTTTATTCTGAGGCTTAGTCAACAGCCTAATTTTCTATCCAGCCTTAGCTCAGGCATCTATTTGTCGTGCTAGGTTTCCAAACCTGAAACATAAAAATAGATAATGCCTCTGAGAAGCAGATGGGAAATAATCATGTTCGCACTTCTAGATCGAGGGAAGACTTCTAGATCAGAGGTTGGTGGGTCCAGACAGATATAAGCTAGGCTATCTATTTTTCTTGAAATAACACACTGGGCTTGGAGGGGTGTTTTTTTAAATTTCTGACTACTTTGCAAAAACATCTGACTTCTCCATCAGGTTGCCTTGTCTCTTTTAATCTGCAGTTGTCTAGGTGATCTTTGCCTGCAATTCTACTTCAAAAATTTGAAGTTCTAATTCTTGCGACCGACCTTAAGTAAGGATGTAGGTGGTTGGTATTCTAACTGCTTGTCCTTTCACTTAATATATGGAGCACTGATATAAAAACAGGTCAAATGAACAAGTTAAGCCAATGACCCCAAGCTCTGCTTCCGTCCTATCTCACAAGGCACACTAATCTATCTTAAGTAGCAAAAGGAAGAGTTGTGTCATTTACTGAGACACAATATGAAAACCTACATGAGGAATAACATCGAAGTCAAAGAAGTCAAAGTTCACATGCACACCATACATCTAAAACACATTTAAAGCCCATGGTTTCCCTTAAAGGATCCTGGAAACTGT
The DNA here is from genome assembly GCF_965153285.1 of Podarcis tiliguerta. Lineage (NCBI taxonomy): Eukaryota > Metazoa > Chordata > Lepidosauria > Squamata > Lacertidae > Podarcis > Podarcis tiliguerta. The sequence continues at coordinate 91,189,809 of NC_139535.1, read as the reverse complement.
AATTTGCCCTCACAGAGCTACAATTTCCACAGTTCCCAGTATTCTTTGGGGGCAACTGTATTTTAAATGTGTGGATGTAAACTTTGTTTTAAAATGGGAACATAGAGCTTTGAAAGCACTGGGTTCTGACTATTTAATACTACCCAGAATTTTAGGTTTCTGAGTTGTTAACCTTTACCACTGAAACATAATCCTCATGCTTCTGGAACCAAGCCTAAAAAAGGATGTATGCTGCTTTTTCTTGAACCAGTTCAGGGGCTAGGGATTTTATGCAGCTCCACAATTTGTGGGAAATGTGCCTGCTCCGTTGTATTTTCTACAGCAATACTAGTAGGTTCAGGGTAACGCTGGGCTTTAAATAAGGGTCTGCATACATCTGCGGCCGCTGCTGTTTAAAGATGGGGCTACATACAACACTTTGCATGTTTAGCGCGCAGAACAGTGGGAGTTGCTGGCCAGTGGGCAAAAGCTAAGTGTCAAAACCAGGGAAGACTAAGAATAAAGGCAGGGAATGCCGCCTTGATAATCCTAGCTCCATAAGGGCGCCATGTTACTTCTATTCCTGAAGCCAAATTTGAATAGGGTAATCTTTCATAAGCTGCCCTGAGAGCCTTTCAGGGCTATGAAGTGGGATAAACATTCTAAATGAAGATATGCTGCAATATGGGGCTGGGGGGGGGATCACACAAACTGTAGCAGATTCAGGATGGTGGGGGTGGTGTTGAAATTGGGAGTTGAGGGGTTGGAGAAGAGACAGAAAGTTCTGGGTGGGGCTGCAGTGAAGGGAAATAATTGGTTTGAACACTCTTCCTCTGTTTAACTTCTCCCCTTCAGAAGCTTTTGCAAAGGGATTTAAATTAAAACCAGATGTGGAAAAGGGTTAACCCCACTTCCCTAGTTCAGTACCGCACCAGTCATTAAAAAGAAAAGAGAGCAGATCCCAATATTACTCAAATACATATGTACTTTGCGTGAAAAGTCTAGAAACTAGTTTCTGCTATGGAACTAAAATCCTTAGGATTAATGATACACAAACTAGGTTAAATCTAGATTTCTTTGTTTTTGTTTATTTTGAGCAGCTCACCATATGGCAAAGTACTATTAGGACAAAATAACAGCCAGGCTTTACTGTAGGGTGGTTGAACACTGAATGAGTGTGAATTATATGGAGGGGCAGATGGCAATAGCTTCTGCACAACCCAAATTAGGAAAAAGCACACATATTAAACTGCAGGCAAAATTAACTTGGAACGCCAGTAACTCGAGGGCTTTTATTAAAAAAAAAAAAAATGTTTTGAAGAAATGTTTTTGCTAAATGTTATAATAATAATAATAATAATAATTTATTATTTATACCCTGCCCATCTGGCTGAGTTTCCCCAGCCACTCTGGGCGGCTTCCAAAAGAATATTAAAATACTGTGATACATCAAACATTAAAAGCTTCCCTAAAAAGGGCTGCCTTCAGATGTCTTCTAAAAGTCTGGTAGTTGTTTTTCTCTTTGACATCTGGTGGGAGGGCGTTCCACAGGGCGGGTGCCACTACCGAGAAGGCCCTTGGCCTGGTTCCCTGTAACTTGGCTTCTCTCAGTGAGGGAACCGCCAGAAGGCCCTCGGTGCTGGACCTCAGTGTCCGGGTAGAACGATGGGGGTGGAGACGCTCCTTCAGGTATACTGGACCGAGGCCGTTTGTTGAAACACCAGACAAAATTGTTCTTTACTCTCATTAAGTGCAGGTGACATAAATTCATATCGTAAGCCTTTATGTCCAGAAAGAGGCGGTTGTTTCATTTTGAGCCTACTTAATGGTTTTAGTCGAAACTCTGGCCCCCTTCACTTTGTTCTCATGAAGCTGCAGTGTGGGGCTGTGTCTCTGGTCCCATTCCTAACAGCACACCTCTGCTTGGCTTCCCATTCCTCTTCCCTGCAGCAGGGAGGCCTCTATGTTGAGACTTCCCTGGATACTGGAAGTCCTAACAGTGCTCCAGGACCCAGGGAAGCCAACACCTGTCCAGATCTTTGTGCCTAGGCTTACTTGTTTCAGATCTCCCTGTGCATGGCAGAGGGAGCCATGTATTAGGGTGGGGCCAGAGATAAAGCCCCCCAGCCCTTCTCTACCCAGGTTGCTTCCTTGTGAGACTAATACATTCAGAGAGCTCCTCTGGATTTTAAGTTATTTGCTGAACACAGCAACTCTAATCCTATAGCTATAGTTAGCCAGTATGAGAGAATTATGTAGCCAGTGACAGGCCAGCACTTCTTCTTTATGATGAATGAACAGAGGCACTGCCATCCCATCAGTGCTGACTAAGTCTTGTGGAGGCAACACCAAGTAAGTGAAAATAAGTAGGTCGGTGCCTGACAGTTGTTGTTGTTGTTTAGTCGTTCAGTCGTGTCCGACTCTTCGTGATCCCATGGACCAGAGCACGCCAGGCACTTCTGTCTTCCACTGCCACCCGCAGTTTGGTCAGATTCATGTTTGTAGCTTCGAGAACACTGTCTAACCATCTCGTCCTCTGTCGTCCCCTTCTCCTTGTGCCCTCAATCTTTCCCAACATCAGGGTCTTTTCTAGGGAGTCTTCTCTTCTCATGAGGTGGCCAAAGTATTGGAGCCTCAACTTCACGATCTGTCCTTCCAGTGAGCACTCAGGGCTGATTTCCTTAAGAATGGATAGGTTTGATCTTCTTGCAGTCCATGGGACTCTCAAGAGTCTCCTCCAGCACCATAATTCAAAAGCGTCAATTCTTCGGCGATCAGCCTTCTTTATGGTCCAGCTCTCACTTCCATACAGTAGCGCTCCATACAGCCTAACAGTAGCGCTTCTCAAATCGGGCCATGAAAAGGCCATCCAAAAAGCACCCAAAGTAAATTGCTTCCACACTTGTAAAAAGAAAACTTGTATCAGCCTTGTATTTAAGCACTCGCCTAGGAGCCACTAGCCAGGGGTGCAGAACTTATGGTCTTCCAGATGCAGTTGAACTATAACTCCCATCATCTTGGGCCACTGACCACACCTGATATAGCTGTTGAGAGTTGTAGTTCAGCAACCTCTGGGGAGCCTCAGGTTTCCCACTCCTGCCATGGGCAATCAGGAATTGCATGCAGGTGAAGGAGCAAGCTAGTTCAGGAGAGGTGGGGTGCTGACCTCTTTCTTCTTGGCAGAAAGCGGGCTGGGGGAAGAAAAGTCCCTGTCTGCACCCTGACCTTTTATGGTTGTGTTTTGAATGTGGAACTCCCTGCCTCAAAAGCTTTGATTATAATTCTTTACGCTGGTATTCTGCTTCCACTTGACAACTTTGCTTTCAACAAGCTCTCAATCCTGTTCCCAGATCAGCGTTAAGTACTCATTTACTGCCTGATATTTAAAATGGTTTCCCCCACATCCTTCTTTCAATACTGTTCAGTAGTTACTGTTTTGCATTTTATTATTTTAATGATGTAGAATATTGTTGGTTCTAATTCTGAGTCCTTGCTGTATTCTGTTGGCTGTTCCGAGTGCTGCTGCAAGGAGGGAAAACAGGAACGAAACTAATGCAGCAGGCTGTTGCAAGAGGGACAGAGAAGTTCTTATTCAATAACTCTTAAAAGTGCTGTAAAAGTGAGGTGTGCCTCCAGTTGGAGAGAAAATAAGGTTTGCAAAATACTGAAACAAGAGTTCACCTCTGCATGCATATCCAGCTTCCACTGCCAGGTATATTGCTAGGTGAAGGACAAGCCCTTGTCTGTCTCACTTTTGGAACGACCAAATACAGCCTATCTGCAGCGCAACTGAAGACGGCAGTGTAAGTGATACATAACCATCCAAGGTATGAAGGTTTCACTGTTTGTTTTGCTTAGCCACTCCAGGATATAGTATTCTGCTGGGTAGTAGTATAGCGCAGCAATCTTTTAGATGAGTCAGGTCTCCCAAAGATTGACCTGCTACTTTTGGAATAATCCCACTGGAGGCTTAACAGCCATGTGACTTTTATTACAATCATGCTTATTCTACATGACTGTGTAATGTCTGGTTTTATTTCTGAGCGTCTACATTTCATGGTACAGTAAAGAGACTGTGACTGCCACTGGTGGTAGGAATCACTCCATTTTGTCAGGTTTTGATATTGACTAGTTTCCTAAGTTTACATCTCAGCCCTTACTTATTGACTCTTTTTGCTATATGAATGTTTCAGCATCCAATGCTGAAAAATGCATGGTACAGTGAGATAGACCCAGATCTTCCTTTCCATTTTTGCCTGCAGCAGTGGTTCCCAACTGGTGGTCCATAGAGCCCACGGGTCCACATAACCCACCTAGGGGTCTGTGGCACCGTCCACATAACAAAAACTACCATACAGGTATCAACATTTTCAAAAGTAGGGGTCCGCAGTACTTAGCTAATTGGGAACCACTGACTTACAGTGTATCTCACCCTTTGGTGATAAATCCGCCCTGCTTTTTCCACTTCCAACTTTCCATTTCCTCCCAATCGAACTCCCAGAAAATTTTCACATCACCTCCCTCAAATTTCAGTGGCCACACCCCAGGTCAATTTCACACTCATCCCAGCAGAATGAACACTGCTGTCTTCACAACTATCTCATCTAGAAACCAATACTGTTCCCAGAGCACACAAGAGGAGGAGAAAGGGGAAAGGCTTGCTAAACTATAAAAGCTGGCAAAACAAAAATCAACTCCACAAGAAAGCTCAGAAGTCAAAGCAGATGCCTGGCCTTAAAACCCAGGTGGGGAACCTATAACACTACAGATGTTGATGGTATCCAATTTCCATCAGGTCCAGACCGCATGGCTGATAAGACTGAGAAGATGGGAGTTGTAGTCCAGCAACATCTGGAGGTTCCCCACCCCTGCCTTAAAATTTCTGGCAGTTGGCTTTGAATAAATATGTTGTTCTATAAGCAGAGAACCCGTTAGATGTGCAAATAAAGGCAAAATAGATAGAAGTCCTTATGAATTTATTTACACAATTATTAAAGTACACAAATACAGTGGTAATACAAATGAGGTGTTCCGAGATAACTTGATACCAGTACACAGGTTTAGAGAGACATTCTAACTATATTTTCAGTAGGTGATGGTGGGATTTAACTATAATGGAAGGGCGCAGACTGCCCACAACCAAGTACAAGTCTAGAAATTTGCATCAGTCAACTTTTTAAGTATAGTACAGCAATTGAAGGTTCCAGATATATATAGAGAAGAAGAGGCTGCCTTTATAAGTCTCTAACATTACATCATTTGACCACAAGTATTTACAAAGAAAGCACACAGAAGTGTAGAACTGTACAAAATGGAAGTGCACATGCCTAAAGAACCAACATCCACAGTAACCAAGTGATACAGTTATGCAAAATTCTCCATGGACCAACATTTAAAAACATTCTCATTGCACTTCCCCAATTGTGGGTTGCATCAAATCAAGACTTTTAAAATACAAATAAGCACTTGGTTAATGTTCTAACATAGCTAAAGGAAAGCGACAAGATTGTTCATATCCACAAAACTAAAAAGGAACTGGCAAAGCTTTGAAACAATTAAAAACATTGCAAATTAAGAGCAAAATAAAACCATGGAGTTCTGTTAGCCACCAAGTTTCCAAGGAAGCATGAATCTCACATTTGTTGATTAAAAAGTAGTAACACAACATATCTATGTATTGCATCTTCATTCCCAAGGTGGGACTGATGGTACTTTGAGTGGTATTTGGTATGATTCACATGCCTTCTACTTTCCCAGATTACAGTGGGATAAATATATTGCTCATGAAAACAAAGGTTCTTCCATATTTATAGCTGGCACACTCATTTGCTAAGGTAAGTGTTTTGGCCATTACTTATGTATATCATCAGCTGAAGGCCAGTTGTTCCAGACTTGCACACTTTAATATTAAAGAATTCAACAAGCTTGAATGTTCTCTTGGCATCTCGCAGCAGGAACATTTTGTTTATAGCTCGGAGCCTTGGCATAATGCAGCAAGCTCTAAGCACTTGTCGTTCTCCGCGTATTCAAGAGAAGCACACCTACTACAACGCTGCTCACACCGCAGTGACAGCATTCAGATTTTATTGGCATCTGTACCAAAAACCAAGCAGAAATCATGGATCCTGTCACTCACATGGAACCCTGCTCTAGGAATACATTTTACATTCACTTAATAAAACCTTCCTGAACAGGTTATTTTAGAGCTTTGACTTTTGTTCTTCAGAGTCTATGAAGTGATCTTATCACCTCTACTGGGTTTGGCTACTTCTCTTTAAAATTATCTTCTGCTCTTTCTTGGACAGTACTAGAGACGAATAAACATTGGAATAAAAATATGTTTATGCTGCATGGTGACTGAACTTTAAAAAAAAAAAAACCCCTGGAAGAACAAGACAGCCAAAAGCAAAGATAATAAAAATGTATTAAAAAAAATATTGAGAATACTCCTCTGTAAAATGGGACCATACAAAAGTAAACAGTGTAAAATAAAAGCAGACTGTTCAAATTCATTTACACATTCCCTGCCTGACTTAAGTTTACAAGAAGTTTCAAGTCTTGTTTTTATTTTGTTTTAAACTTCAGGATTGTTCACATTTCTACACAGGTTCCAAATCAGACAAAAACGAGATTGATTTCTTTTTTTTTTACAGAGAGTTAAGCCAAGAATCTTAGCAAAATGAATACAAAACTTTCTTAAACCAAGTAAAAGATTTATAGTTACAGTAGAACAATAAAAAGGGGGAAAAGGCTGCCGCCTGTGGAGGGAGAACTGAAATGGCTATTAAATAACAGGCGGTTAATGCTGTAAACCGTCTCTTCCTCTTCCAGCTGTGTTGCTAGAGTTCACATAAGGTTATCAGGTTTCTGGCCAAAGCCTCTTGTAGTGGCAACTGCTGGATTCTGTCCATGTTCCTGCGAGTATCTTTAAGTAGCAAGGAGAGATCCAGTTGTATTATTTCTTCTGCTCTAGTTTGGGGTAGTTTTGCTAGTAAAAGCCATTGGTAACAGGAGATCAGCCATGCATTATCTGCCCCTCAATGGCAACATTTCACCGATGCACAGCAGACTGGAGAATACTGGTCGTCGCCAGAGCAGGAATCTATTGAAGCCAAGGAACAGGGTGTCAATATCAGCCCACACCTACTGAAACGGCATAAAAACTGATCCATTAAAGTCTTCTTGGCCACTCCTCATAAATACAACTGAGCAGATGCATTCACTTCAGAAGGATGAAATGAGTGGGCACAAATCTACGTCCTGACGGAATCGCCGTTACACCCAGCAGGTGGCACCCATGAAGTGAATGGCATTTTCCTTTTGCGTAAAGGCTAAGGCAACAAAGGCACCTCATGAACAAGGAGAAATAGTATGAAGAACGAGGAAAGAAGCACATGCTGGCAAAAAAGACCGGATGACTTGGGTAAGCTCTTGAATCAGTAATGAAACCCAAATCAAGAGATAGGGTGATAAATGCAAGTGTTATATAAAAGAAATCCATCTTTTTAGCAGCAACACTGTATTGAATATGTTCTACAAGATCCTTTCCATAGCATATGCCAGTATTAAGCAAGGCCCCTGTGAACTCTGCAGTCAGAAATTTGTGCCCAACCTGGCAGTGTAGATTCTCAATCACAACCAGAATGCTGAAAGTGATAAGGATTAAGTGGATTCTAGGATCTAGAAGTCATTGTCAGTCTAGTCATTGTCAGTCTTAGTTTGTGGAGGCTTCAGCACACTGCATACCTGAACGAAGAAGGAACAATTTCTAAAGAATTGCCCCAACACTTTGATCAGCCACTGAGGTACCTACAAATTCTCTGAAAGTCCTCTGGCTTTTTGGTTCAAAATGAAAACTGAAGTTTCCTTTCACAAGAATGGGAATGAAATTTGCCTCAGTCTCTTCCCTTCAAATATACGTGTGTTGGATGGGAAACCACTGTTCGCCTTTTTTAAAAAACAAACAAACAAACAAACTATTAAGCATTCTGCAAGTTATGGGGACAGTGCAAAAGGAAGTCCCTTCCTTTACAACCACAAAATAAAATTTCAGTGGCAAAGGAATAAAAACTCTGCCAACCTAAGTGGATTTGGAAAACAGCTTGCACAAATCTGATGGTGAGAAGAACAGTTTCAAAGGATCCATCCATCCAAAGGATCCATTCAAGCCTTGTGGAAGGAATCCTAAATTCAGTATTACAGCAGCCAAAATTAAGCTACTCAGCTCTGTGCAATGTTTGGACTGACAACAAATAGCCTGTTTACATAGTTTTGACCCTTGGAAGAATTGGGACTATTCTTTTGATGCACAGTTCATAGGGACCTGTTATTAAGTCAAACTGCAGCAGCGGTGATGTTTTGACATGCAACAAGAGGTTAATCATTACAGACAAAGACCTTGATAGTGGACTGGATTCTACAGTTCTTTACTCAGAGGAAATTTTTACCCACTTTAGTTGCTAAAATGTTGATCTTTGCTGCCTGACCCATTTCAATTCCCTGCCGCCACCGCCACCACTGCCGCCACCGCCACCACCACCACCATGTGAAGTGGGGTAAGCTAGCTGAAAAATTCCCACAGAGTACAAAGTACAGGAACTCTACGTCTCTGCTGTGGTCCTGCCTTTGTTTTAACACACTCTCAAGACAAGCAGAAGCATCCCGTTAGGAGGACCCAGTGTGAACTCTTCATTCAAGGTGGTTCAGAAGAGAATCCTCCCGCTCAGTCGAAATTATGAACAGCTGGATTATCCAGATGATCTGACCCATGTGGATAATCAGTTTGCTAATGTAATTAACAAAGTAAAGGGCTATGGAATCAAACGAACACAAAAGCAGCAGGGAGAAGAGAAATAAGGTAGTGAGAGATTAGTGTAATGTGGAGTTATAACAATGGCGGGGAGAGGGAGAGAGCCCAATAACAGCATCTAAGCAACAAGAATTCAGTCTGACCGAAAAGCAAAAGGAACAGCCTCTACAGGTTGGCAACAAGCTACAGATTGTCTACACGCACACACACACGCACACACACTTCATTTTGCTCTGCTGAAGCTCCTATCGTCAAGACAAAAAGATCAATCAATGGATAAGCTTTAGAACTGCTGCTCTCACAGGCATCCATTCATTTTCTATCCATGCAATCATTTAGAAGTCTCCTGTAAAGAGTCTAGAGGCACAGTTTCATCTTCATTGTCAGTTTGAAAATGTTTTTTTAATCTTTGGCTGCTTGTGGGAAAGGGACGAGAGTAAAAGGATGCATTAATGCTCTGTTCTAATCATACTTAAATTAGGCAATTAAAAGACAATATTAGCCTAACTTTTCACAGTACTGGATACTGGTGTGTGATTGAGTTTTATTGCTCTATCCAGTTTTAAGTTATTTTAAGGTTTATAGCTGTGAAAATGTTTGATCCAATTTCTGCTAAGATACAAGGAGACTGTGAGTGATAAGAAACCTTTCATTTATATCCTCCTCAGGGAAATGGACTTGCTGAAAGTGTTGGAAGGCATGTTATTTAAAGTTCTAGTTCTGCAACAACACTTCTTGCAGGCTCTCAACTATTTAAAAAAGACTCACATGTTTTGTTGCAATAGGGTACTGTAATTGCTCAGGAATGCAGGTCTTATATAAGACACAACACTCAATTCTAACTTTTACTAGCAAACATGTAATAATCTTGTGATTAGCAGAACTAAGGCCCCCTTCAGATGTGGCATTTCTCCTATACTTGGTACAATTCCAAATTGGTTAAGATTCAATGGCCTGGTTCGTAAATCACAGCAAGCCAAAGACAGTAAGCTTATGGAGACTATGCAAATTTGAGGATTCCCAGAGAGCAGCTAGCAGCTGCTCATCTCCTCCCAAATGTAGGGGTTGTGTACCCATACATCAGATTTTTTTAATTATTGTCTGTTTGGTTGTACGTCACTTTGGGCTGCCCTGGACAAGATAAAGTGACTAACGAATTTAATAAATAAAAATTAATAAAATGCAAAGCCAAAGTTTGGCTGAGCATGTCACCCAAGCTCAGGTTGGTCGACAAGTTCTTCTTCGCTAACCATGAGTTGTACGGGATTTTCTTGGCCAAAGTTCATGGTTATAGTAAGGAGAGGGCTTAAGCACAAGTCCAGGTTTAGATAATGCACTACGCTAAAACTTAGCTTAGAAGCAGAAGGCTGCATATTTGAGTAGTCCTGGTAAGTCACTGCTTGGTTTACAGACATATACACCAGGCAAGTGAATTAGCAGAAAAACAGAAGGCTAAACAAGGCATGCACTCTGTCCTTTACTGGGAGATGATTTCCAAGCGAGAAAAAAATGCCACATGAAGGACCTTAAGCATTCCAGTACCACACTGTAGGTTACCCTGCAAATATACCATCTGGTCTATCGACAGTTATGGAGCAATTCTAGTGAAGTACTACAATTTTTCAAGGGGGGGGGGGGAGAAATAGTTTTAATTAATTTGAAGTATACCTACTACTAAGGTTATCTGCAAGGTAGAAGGAAATAAAGTGCTGAAAGACATGAAAAGCCACCCAATTTGATGTCCCCGCAGGAGTGAATCCAAACCCACCCGCCAAGCTGGTGTCTCGTGAGAATGGACTCACCCAGTGCTGCTTTCCAACGAGAAGGAGACGAGCAGCTACTTGCCATGGTGTTCGAAAGGAATGCTATTCTGAGGTGGGGGGAAAAGACAGCCATTTGTAACAATTCCACTGCCCAATATATAATTCCCAACTATGATTCTAACTGGAGCTGCTCTGAATTTGGAATGGTTCTTGATTCAGAGGCCTCGCAGACATTGATTCTTCAGCGATTTGAAAGCCCCTACAAGGTATGTGTTTTCAACAACTAGTGGTTTAAAGAAAGGCTGCTTCAGCAGCAGGTGGCAACCAACAGTTTTTGGAGGTGCTTTTTGTTCCAGTAACTCTCAGCTCAAAAGCATCACCATCGTGTTAACTGTTTATCGCCAGCACTGGCCACTGATTCAAAAAACATTTTCCTGTGTCACAGCGACTACTCTGCACAGTATTTCAAAACTCTTTGCAATGGAAGAGAACCCTCATCTCATTAGCACTAAAGTGTCTACCAGCTCAATCTGAAGCCTTCTGGCTGTGATCCACAAACAAGCATATGGGCACAACTTTGAGAGTTAAAGCAGCCAGCCTTTTACACTCTCTCCATGACAGCACACAACTTAGATCTTGCAGGCTTACTAACCTTACAGATTCACCACATCTGTGTGTGTAACACTGGCAATTCAAAAGAATCTCATATTCTAAGGGAAACAGGTTTGATGTACAACACATTTCTAAAGCTAGTTTTTCTAAAGCCTAGTTTTTCATTCAATCTAGTCAAGTAGAGTCAGTAGGGATCACAGCTTCCTGATTCAAGTCTATCCCCCCCCCCCAGTGGTTCTCAATGCCCCCTTTCCTTTACACACGGAGCAATTAACACATGTTCACGCTTATACACACACCAACACTTAACAGCTGGAGGTGGAGCTCATCTATGTAAAAAAGAAAGGAGGGGGAGAGAAAGGCCCTCTTACTTTGGGGGCGATCACTGCAACATCAGAAGAAACATTCAGTTTAAGCCTTAAATGCCCTCTACCCATCTCCAAGTACGTACAGCTAAATTCAGCAAAACTGCAGCAAAGGTTTTTGTTGCAGTCTAAGCCATCTAGAAGTGAGAGGGTCAACTGTTTATTCATAGAAGGCACATCGGCACTACCCATCCTTCAGAAGATGGCCAAGCTTGAAAGCCATCACATTCTTCCAAAATGAGTTTGTAAAAGGCACAATGCCATTCAGGTAGCAAAAAGGAAATCTGTGTACATGATAATCAAGAACGTGACCAATTTTGTTTTCTAACCAGTGCAAGCCCCTGCATCTTTCCCATAGTAATGGAAAAGGACAACCAGAATTCCCAAAAGAACAGAACCTCTGAACATGTTTGGGAAAACTTGCGTTTGAAACGATAAGAGAGAAAGGTTAGAACACACCTGATGAATCAAATGTTACATCATTTAATTAAAGGCCCGCTTTTACAGAAGAATGTGAAGTAAAAGGAATGGCTAAGGGAAGACATCCAAACACCACTACCTATATAGCAGCACTACCTGTACATAATGAGCAAATAAACTTCGTTGATTAAGAAAAAGCAATACTGAGGATATGGATCAATTCACAGAACTGTCAGCTGAAATTCCCTTAGGAGCAAGGGGCCATTAGGCCACGTGCACTACCACCACATGTGCTATGGCATGCAGATTTACAGTTGCAACTGTTCCGTCTATGGTGGTGTGCATACAGTTGCATGCACAAATATAGAATCATATCATGAGTATGATGGGGACTGCCCCTGCAGCTTCACTACACACAAAACTGCTGGCTAGCAATTCATTAAAACAGACTTTAGGCCAAGAGTGAGAATCTAATTTCATGCAGGAGGGGAGAAAAGATAGACTGGTGGTTGGGAAGCCAAAAGAGATGAAGCAATGGAGAGGGTAGAGAAGCCCTTGGTAAGCAATTCGTTCAGACCACTAGCCAAAGAGGGAAAATTGTCGAGAAGGGGCAAGGAGAAGAGAAGCTGAAATGGAGAGCCATGGAGGAGAGGAAGCCATCTAAAGCTATCAGTTCAAACCTTTGGCAATAGTGATCTGTCCTTCTCCAGCCAGCCTGCTAATGTGAGAGAAAAGTGGGTGGCCTGTTCACTTTTGGCTTTGGCCTTGTCCACTGCCATCATGTTGCCCACCTCCAGATTAATCAGAAGGGAATGTGGCCAGTTACTCAACAACAAAAGGGAATACGGCCCACCCCTGCACATTAGATAACAGACCTATGAATCCAAGTATGTGTCAAGACTATTCTCGAGTGATCCAGAGGGAGCAGTCCTCTTTTTGTATTTTCTCAAAAGGCACAGCCTCTGTAGTCCATTTTTTGTTGAAGTGATAAACTTGTGTGTGGGTTGTACCTCTTCAGATCACGAATGGGGGCTTACATTAACAAAATACTCCTTCATACAAGAGATTCACTTCATATGTAGAAGGAGGTCAGGGAAAAGGCTAGAACTCTTCCACCAAACATCTAGTTTTCCATGTGGAAAGATTTGAGAGGTATGTGTACTGAGGAACTTTTGGTCATCAGTGACCCCACCAGTCATCTGGAGGTATGCATATGATTGAGGTGGGGTTTTCTTGCCAAATGTCTGACAGAATGCCAACCATTTTCAGATTTAGACATACCTTTTGTATTTTGTGAATATTGTGTATCCAATATTCTCCTCCCAACCACTATGATTTTGAAGGTGGAAAAGCTGATTGCACTTCTGCATTGCATCCTGGCTTTCCTTCCATTCATCCTCTAGGAAAGGCTTTTGCCCACCCTACTTTATGACTCTCTAACTTTAGCAACCCAACATGAACCACAACATTAGTCTTTAGTGGCTCTCCATTTGATCTCTTATATGGCCACCAAGTATGGAATCGTGTCACTTGGCCCACAACCACCTACCATACCAACTGGAAGGAATTTTTGGCAGAGGCCAAAGCATGAATCTGGTCAATGTAGAGGACCTAGAAGTTTAGCAGTTTTATTTAATACTGTACAGTAGAATTCAAACATTTGAGAAGAAAATTGTCCCTCTTAAATCACTTCTCTGATCATTATTAACTCTTCTTTCTTCGCCATCTTCTGCCTTTTGTCTCATTTGCTCTTCTTTCTGCCTTTCTTTCTCTGCAGCAACTTCAAATTCTCAGCTCCCCGCAGGCTCCACACACAACCCATCCCCTGGTGTACCTGCTAGAGTGGTCACCAAGGAAATAGTTAAAGATATCATTACTGGGATTTAATGCTGACAGATGAAATATTACTGGGGTGCCAGATAAGAATTCACATAATTTAATCATGTTTGAGATGCTTTGGAGCTGTGGAAGAGGCTATTGTGCTTGGATTGTAACTATGAAAAATTACAATATATATATATATATATGACTGCTCTCATGGCAACATAAGCATAGTAAGTAGGTTGTATTATACCTACTGCAAGAATTGTGATTTGTTAGGAAAGCAGGGTCTTCATGACCAAGGGAAACTCTCTAAAAGTGGTAGCAAAGACATTTAGTCAAAGAAATTAGTACTAAAGTGGAAATCTTCAAAGGAAAGAAGACAGCAAGACCTTTAATCTTTCAGTGTGTCAGCACACAGAGATTTGCAGAAAGGGACGACACACATTTGTATACTGTAGTTCTGTTAAGGGACTAGCCAACCTGTGTTTTGTTGCTGCTAAACCTCTACACCACAATGCTGAACTCCCCGCCCCTACAGGCTACCATGCACAGCACTATAGTATAGCATGGGGAAAGCAGTTCAAGCCAGTAACCAGGAAGGATGCATAGGCAGACAACTGATGTAAAATTACTGGCGGAGAGCCAGAGCATAGCCAGTTTTCTGCTGATAGATGTTACAGTGGCTGGTACCATTTGCTACTGGTACCATTTGCTACTTAGCTGGGCTGGTACCATTTGCTACTTAGCAGGGGTAACTCTCACTAACCCCTGGAAAGTGGCAAATTTCAAAAGCGCAGCCAATTTCATTGAAGAAACAACTGCACTACACTCCGTACATTTTCATTTCCAAACTCAAAAGCCTCAAGTTTGGCTAGAAGGATATTTTTGAAACAGTATTTAAAAGCTATTGTGATAGGCCAATCTCTTTTCATTCAGGAAGTGCTGGATTCCATACTCTTAATCTTCATTCTCTTTTGCAAGAGTCTGAATAGAAAAAGTAGGTCACAGAAATTTCATACATTTGTGACTTAGCAAAGAGGGTCATTTGTAATTGCATCAAGTACGCAGTGTAATGCTCCACTGCATTATGATCACCATTTTGTGAAGCACCTTGCTCAGTTTTTGAAAAAAAACAGTTGCACATTACAGATTATTCAACAATTTCTTATGAAATACGTGCCCTTTGCTAGGAAGAATGAGGTACATGCGAGAAGGCTCATATACCAAGATACTTCATTTTGTAGCAGACAAGGATCATATACCAAGGAACATCAGTGCCATCAGACTCCCAAGTTTTTATAGTCAGTGGAAGTTAACATGATCTACTACAAGAAATTGGGAGTGGATCCTTTTTGGCTTGAATTCCACTGTTTAACCCACAACTACTTCTTACATATATGGAGAAGTAGCACCCCGTTGTCCAGTTAAGTACAAGGAAGGGCAAAGGCAGCAAAGCAGCTGGAGAGGGCTACAGCTAGTAGAAGGGAATTTACCTTCATCAGTTTGGAATTTATCTACTTGGATTTTCACTTTTGGGATTCTCAACATTTAATGAGCCAGGTTTCCAAGATATTTATATTTACAAGATGAACCAACTGAAGTTTTAGTCTTGTTTGGCTCATAACCTGTCAGGTGTTTTTGGAACGAGGTCCGTCTCATCCTGAAATACTGTGAATATGTTTAAAGTATGTTTCTGAACCAGTTGTTAAGCTTTTAAATAAACTATTTTACTTTAAACAAGTAAACAAAAAAAAGTAATCAAACTGCACTAAATTCATGAGCTGGTAGAACGATTACACACTCATGAATGATTTGAAGGGGGTGGAGGGTCGGTCTATTGACACATTTTTTGTAATTGGTCCTAGGATCTCTGCTGGAGCGGTACAGAAATATTTCAAACTACTTTTTACTCACTTAACACAGCCAAGGCAATCTTCACAGCTCCACACCCATTTTTTATAAGGTAGTCATTTCAGATGAAAATGACCAATTATATGTGCAATGCAAACCATCATCACAAACAAGAGAGCTAGGAAAGAGACACACTGATCTAGACAAGACTTATTGGACGTTTACTGCCTTCTAAGTTCAATTATCAAATCCAACAAGATTTGCAGGTATTAGATGCAATTCATTCTGCTTTTCAATGGCCCTGATGTAAAGGAAAGCAAGCAACTACACCTCAGAGTCTAAAAGTGCTTTATTCCAGGTCATTTAAGTTGTTAAAATACGCACTTTCTTCCTCTTCCTTCGAGGTCTGCTGGAGCTTGGCTTTACAGATGGAAGATAAAAGAGATAGTCTCAAAACTCCAAAAGGTTTATTTTTTCTTCTTCAAAATTATCAAGTCTGCAATACACCCACAGGACACACTCATTTAAATCCTAGAGAAAAACATCTTCCCCAGCTCCATCCCAGCATGCAATGTCAGGATCTTAGAGTAGGGATCAAGGAGATCTTATCCACTGTGAATCTGGCCAGTGTATATTGAATGAAGGGGGAAATATGCTTTATACACCTCTTACTCATGTCCTGGAGTAGACATTTATTGGATATTAACAAGAGGAAAAAGAGATTTAGAGACTTGTTCAAAAAGCTGCCATCTGTTTTGCCTAAGACTGGAGATAGCATTCAAATCAAGCAAAAGTATGGCATTAAGAATGTATTTATAATCAGTATGACAAAGAATGCCTATTAGGTACAGACTCTGGGCTTCCAGAAAATCTTACTTGTGTTGTTTAAGGACTGGATCTTTGATTTTGAAGCCTCGGTATATAGTATAATAAACTTTAATCACTTTATTGCAAACACTAGTGATGGGTGACAAAATTTGTGCTCCTATGGAGTTGAAACTTGAAATTCCCTATTATTCTGCATTAAAGACTTTCTTCCCAAAAGGTTTTTGCTCTTTGTATCAGATACTATTTAGCATTTGAGGAATTGTGATGGTTCTGAACTAGAGTCAAACTACATACCTTTAGCAGTAACTACTGGTCACAGACAAAAGTTTATGATGGTTTTGATATAACAACAGCAAAAAGACCAGAAGTTTTATTTACTTTTCTGAAGTAAACAAAGAACAATTCTATGCATCTTTACTCAAAAACCAAGTCCCAATGTGGCCAATGGAACTCACTATAGCCATGATGTAAAACAATCAATCTCTCTTTTTTCTTACTGCAACAGTTAATCCAAACTAACCATAATCAACACATTTCCTCCTTTATACTTTTTACGAAAAAAGTTTTAACCCTCAATTATCTTTCCAACAAACAGGCACCACTGGTTTGAGAGTTTTCTATTTTTAAAGCTACTAAAAGCTCCTGTGTCATCTGCTGCCTTTGTCTAACATTTGTGACTGTTTGAGTTTTGATGCTTGGTGCTCTAAACACCAACTGCAACATCCACATTTATGTCCTGTTCAGCTTTGGAACCTTTTGCTCCTTTAGCATTTCTTCAACTGACACAAAGTCAAAGATCAATTTGCCAATGCCTTCAAATGGCTCTTCTCCTGATCTGGCCTTCCCAAAATTTTAGTGTGTTCTCTGGTTCTCACACATACACCCTTCTCTTAGAATCAAACCTGAACAATATCACTATTCAGAAATTCACAACTGGTTTTTTAGCTACTGTTTTGGAATGAGAAAGCCTAGAGTCCCCTGCTGTGGCTTTCATGAGACAAAGCTTCATTTTGTAAAGTACTGTAGGACTTGCATGAAATCCAAGCCTTTTTTGGTTGTGTGTCACACATATTGTGAGGGAATCTACAATGGAATAAGAAACTGGAATGTTTCAAGCTGCAAATGTTAGTGAATATACTCTCTTCAGGCACCAAACATTTTCCTTCTGTTTGGAAACAAACAAAAAAAGACCAACAAAATGGAGTCAATTGTCATTCCACTGCACAACCATGCAGGATATGCATTTATCTTCCAAAAATACTCTTCCTTTTATACAACATTAATTTACACTTACAGCCTGTTATGTGAGCCGTGCTGTAATTCAACTGAAATATTCTGAACATATGCCACAGGTTATTAAAATAAACCAGTAATGCATGCTGTAGGCAAAATGTTACAATCTGCAATTAGCTGTCCCATGGTCAAGAAGGTTGCTTACTGCAGTCAGGTACAGACTCATTCACAACAACTAGTCTAGTTTAGCTCCATACTTTCAACAAGGATGCATGCCCAGGGCTAATTTGGAAATCATTTTTTACTTCTAGCTTTAGTAAATTCTACAAGAAAAGAAAATCAAAGTAGTATGAATAGTACCATCACCTAACAAAGTAATACAAAGAATGCAAGACAGATCATTCCTCTTTCAACCTCGTATTTCACAGGCATAACAATTTCAGTGCTACAGTAGCTTTAAGCACACTCCTCTTATACCGGATATGATTACAGATGGTCACTTATACCAGACAGAAGCTGGTAGCTATTTTCCATAAATGGCAATTTATTTGAAAATACAGCTCAAGCCATGTCAAAATTGCCAAATGGGTGCAACTTTGCAACTAGACACTACAGAACAAAGGACTGATGACTAAGGCTACAATTTACATTGCCCATGTGTAATATTGGACAAATTGAGTCTGTACTAAGGATAAAAGGAGAGCACTTATTGATCCTTCTTCGGCATGAAATGTAACAAGTAATAGCTTTGATTCATTTGCACAAGGCTTCTGAGATCTGCAGTGGTTAGAAGAAAACATGACATTTAAGTCAGTTGATGATTCACATAGTATAGTAAAAGTCACTGATATTTCCATGGCTGTTAAAAGTCTGTATCCTGCAAATACACAAATATCCAAAAAGGCATTAAACAAGGGAGGTACCCAGCCCTCAATTTTAATAACCTATACAACACCCTCCTTCACACTTAAACTTCAAGGTCAGAAAGCTAAGTACTTCACAAGTAGCGGTTCTTCAGCTAATTCAGATCAACCAAGAGAATGGCATGTCTAAACATAATTGTGAGACAATCTATCCTACTCAAAGAATATTTTTACTCTGATCTTGTCAAAGGACATTACTGAGCTCCTAGTCTTTTCCCCATAAAAAAAATCAGAACTGTTTTGTACCTGTGAGGTTGACATGCGTGAGGTATCTTGTCGGCCTGTTAAATCAGACGAGGAGATATTGACAGGGGCCCCACGATGCAATCGCATACTCACTTTCCGTTCTCTCTCCATTCCAGACACTGGCCGAGGAGATGTGTTTGCTGACCAAAATAAAAAGTAAAACTTAATTTTGTGCCTGTATTTACTAGACAAAATGAACTATTGCAATAAAGGGAAGCCGACAGAGGCATCACTTTATAAGCACCTTCATGATGTCAGAACTATTAAACCCACAAGGCACTCAGTCCCCTTTGAAGTCTAACTAGGGAGAGGCTTGTAAGTCAAGAAATTAATGTTATAAAATACTGTTCTTAAATGTTGAGGGTAGGATTCAAAGATAAGCATGCCAAAACGGGCTAGAGTAAGAAGAATTTCCTACCCCCCGCCCCCCTAAAAGCCTTGAGGTGTTGAATGGAGTAAGCTGTGGCGCAAGAGGAAGTGATTAACTAGAAGGAAGCCCACCTCAAAGCATTCTTTGGCTTACCTGTATGTGAAGTTGGGGTAAGAGGGGTTGGTGGAGCTACATCTTGTGTCCCCCTCAGCCTGCCAGAGGCAGTGGAAGGTAAGCCACGAACTGCAGGATTTCGTGTGTGTCTCAGTCTTTCTTCTCTCTCTCTTCGTTCACGCTCAGCATCTTCGACTGCACGGCTTGCACCCTGCAAGAACATGTAATTTGGCATTATACCAACATTTGGAATCAATTAGTTAAAAACCTGTATTCAGTGTTGAGAGTAGTTGCAGTGTCAATGCTACACTGCTGAGCTTATCTGGACCACCAAAAGACAGTAAGAAGGAAAAGCAGACTCTGGGTCCAAATCAGACATAGACTCAGAAGGTAGCAGGTTATTCTCTCAGCCCTGTACCTATTTTTAAAAAGGGAAATGAATTGTGATCACAATATTTTTTTAATTTTTAACAGGATTTAGTTTTTTATATATATAAAAAATTCTTATTTGCCACAATTTCATAAAATATTACCTACTAAGAGCAGACATGGAACAAATCCATGATGCCAGAGGATGTGGAACTTGCAATTGCTAACAAGATACAAAGAAAACACCCGGGTACCTATAGTATTTGGCCAAAATAGCTCATAGTTGGAAAATACATTTGTTCAAAGCTGCTGCACAACACTTTTATGACTACCCTAAAAACAAAAGAACAGTGGTAGCATTGGACAATATTTTTAAAGAAAGGCAGTCCTGACGTCTTTCTTCTTCTACAGCAGCAAAGAATAAGGGGATTTATGTTGATGATTCTTGGAAATCAGCCACAAATATTCAGCCTGGTAGCTACCCAAAGTAGAGAGGAGAAATATCAGATGCTGGTTTACTTGGCAGATACCTCCAGTATTGGAAGTGCATACATCTGAATATCAGGTGCTGGGGAGAGTGTTGTTGTGCTTAAAGTTGGTTACTGTGAGAAAATTACACTTCTTATATTCTTGGCTTTGTCAGCTGGAAGAAAGTATTTTAGCTCCACTGAATCCAATGCTATCCTCGATGTACTGCACAATCTCCATATATAAAAAATGCTTAACAATTTGCTTGATCAAACAAACAAACACCGTACTACGGAGATCACTATCCATGTTGCATTCTTATTCGCAAAAGGTGTGAAGCAAAGCAACAATTTCCCTGAAACCCATGTGTTGTAGTTCTGAAGTCACTGTTAAATAAAAAACAAAACCAAGTGTGGAATGAACACCAGCAAGTTATCACCTAACACGTTTTGCCTTTTCCTGATGTCTGCATAATATTTACTAATGTTACAATAGAATTAGAGAGGGAAATGCAACAGCTGAAACAGAAAGTGTGAAACTGGACTGGAAATCAATGGTTCAGAAAAAAAATGGATTATGGGAGACTTCATAACACTGGTCCTAAGCAGCTAACAAATTATTCTGAAGGCCAGTTTAGGGTGCTTTGCTGCCACATCTAAAGCCCCAAGGGACCTGGAGGCCAAATACCTGAAGCAACACTTCCTTCTCTATCAGCCTACCAGGTCATTAACATCTGTAGCGGAGGTCGCATTTGTGCTTCCATCACCAAGTGAAGGTTAGGTGGTTGTGGTGCACAAGACCTTCTTGGTGGTGGCTCCTCACCTATGGGATGACTTCCTCCCTGCTGACACACATATTGCACCAATATTATCTGCTGGGTCGACAAGTGAAGACACAGCTCTTTGCCCAGGCTTTTGAGAGGGGGTTAGGCACACTTTTGCAGACTGAAAAAAGGCAGGCAGAATAGGGAATTCTTAACAGAATAAAGTAATTACCTGATGATGAACTATCTCACTGAAAAGATACCCCTATGATCTATGGTGTGAATGATGTACAAAATATTTCTTCATTATCATGAAGAAATGTGACTGCACATGAGTATAACAGATCGATATAGACCAGCTTTGGTTCCAAGAACTGGTGTAGAAGTCACACCACATGGCCTTCTAGCAAGGCTTCTGCCTCAGAGTGGATTTTCAGGGATCAAAATGCCTTGGCAAACCTAAAATGTACTGAACTGATCCAAAGGCAGTTTTTTTTTCTTTTGGTCTGTAATGTAACCATGCTCCAGACGGAACAGAATGGTGTGACATCAACTTGTATCACATTTGCAGAAGAAAGAATGACTAACACTGAGATACAGATATTCAATAGACAAAGTCTATTAGGGAAGGACGAAAGATGGATGCAAGTCACAAAGAATGGTATATTGAATCTCAGGAGTATGAAATGCATATGCCAATTATTGTGCAACATCTCATACACACTGAGTTCTTTATATTTAAAAAACATAGTTAATTTTATTTTAATCATATATGTGTGTGTAAATCAGAAACCATGGAGAGATTCACCTTAGCTCTTTATTCAAGTACCTGAGAGAGTGGTCTCTGACCCCATGAGAGTCAGAGAGTCCTCTACCGATACGTAGACTTCAAAAGATTTTTATGCATAGTCACGTGAAGTACAGGGTTCACTTCCTTAAAATTAAATGGAGGGTACAAGCAAAAGTTTCAACATGTTTCAAATTTTTCTAAAATAAACTGTTTACCCTGCGTAGCAATACTTCCCTGTTCTAGGCAGCTTGTGGTTACATGTGAAAGCAAAACATTGCAAATGCTTGTTCTAGTAGCTAAGCGGTGAGCTTTACCATTTTTTCTGTATGCTGCTTCTCAACCAGGTCAGAGTCCATCCTGTTTTAATCCTAAATCCCCAACCAAACTTATTGATTTCTCTAACAATGAATGCACCTACACATAGATATACAGACCCAACATCCAAATAGTGTTTTGTTAATAAAAACTAGAAAAGGTAGCAAGGTTTTTGCTTTTGGAAGAAACAAGAAACACTTTGGGAATCCAACTAGAGCCACTGTCACAAGCATACAATATTTATTCTTTCTCGTCTGTCTTGCTGTAAATACAGAATGTCAGGCTTTTTTCTGTTTTAAAATAGGATCTCTCGCTAATCAAAAAATCTAAACAAAATGTGAGTACTGAAAGCCTGCAAATGCAGTACAAATTTATGTCTTCTCTTTGCGTATGTGACTTCTATCTTTGGAAGTACGGTTGCTAATTACAAAGCCTTCCAAAGCTTCCAAGTTTTTGCTACAAGGTAAGTGACCGCAAGCTGACCACCAAAGTAATGCAGTTATATCATAAATTTTAATGTCATTCTACAGTCATCTTACAGCTTCCATACCTTCTGGTCATTACAAATTATAAAATAGCTGAAGACAACACCCAGAGAACGCATTTGGTCCCCCAGAGTGATTATGGTAAATGTGTACAACCTCTTACAGCTAGGCAAGGAATGAGACAACATCAGATCATCAGCTTTGATTATTTACAATTGGATACATTGCTAGCTGCCACTCATATATATAGATCCCCAGTCTTCAAGGATTTACAGAGGCATCCCAAGCCTGTTTACTACAAAGCAAATCGCCCTGTTTCAATGTAGCTTACTCCCAGGTGAGTGCTCACAGATTTGCAGTTTGATACTTTAACCACTAGTCCTGTTATAAAGCTAAAATTGGTTTCAGTTTCATTGCTTGTAACAGTTCACACCAAACTGCCATTTGCTACAAACATGAACAAGCACTGTGAAATATATTATTTCACCTCCAGCTCTTAATGTCAGATATCAAGCTCTCACTCTGTTTTCCACAATTAAAAAAAAATTAAGTTAGCAAGTACTGACTACTTACAAATTTCAGCATGTTCCAGTCAAATACATAGTCATAGGAGAAGCCTTGTCTGTGGAAGAGGTTTCTGAATAATTGCCTTAGATATGAATAATCCGGTTTGTCATCAAAACGCAACGAGCGGCAAAAATTCAGGTATGTAGCAAATTCAGCTAAAAAGAAATGAGAAATCCTGATGATGTTATCGTAAAGTCAGTGCAAACAACAATATCCAGCACAGATTCATCAGCTCATCTGCTTTCCAAAGTATTGGCTCAATGCTTCTCATAGTAACCAAGGTGACAGAACCGTGAACTGCTTTTCCCATATGTAATCAGGAAGTGATATGCTTTTTTTCACATGCAGCACAATCCTTCATGACTGTCAGGGAAATTACTAGGCTACAATGGCAGAGGCAACCTGCAGAGGAGTGTAGAGAGCCCTATTCTAGTCCACAGTGGTATAAACAATAGAAAGATTAAGTATGGTACAAAAGTTAGCAGGTTGCTGAACTAGGATCTGGCAGATCAGGGTTAAAATCCCCACTCAAGCTATGAAGCTGTGTGACTTTGGGCCAGTCACTGTCTCTCAGTCAAAGATGTCTCACAAGGTTGCTGTGAGGATAAAAAGGTCACAATCATGTATGCCACCGAGTTCCTTGGAGGAAAAGTACAATATAACTGTACAGTGGTGCCCCGCAAGACGAATGCCTCGCAAGACGGAAAACCCGCAAGACGAAAGGGTTTTCCGTTTGCAGAGGCGCTTCGCAAGACGAATTTCCCTATGGGCTTGCTTTGCAAGACGAAAATTGACAAAAAAAATTGAGGTTTTTTTTCCGCCCCAAAACCCCTTTTTCTGAAGCGCTAAGCTGCTAAAAGCATTTTAGCAGCAAAACCGCTAATCCCTTAAGCCTTAAAAAGCCGTTTTTAGCCCTTAAACTGCCAATAGCGCTAATAGCGCTACTCCGCTAATGGGCTTGCTTCGCAAGACGAAAAAACCGCAAGACGAAAAGACTCGCGGAACGGATTCTTTTCGTCTTGCGAGGCACCACTGTAATTCATAAATGCAATAAAACAAACAAAACAGAGAGAGAGATATTTCTTTTTAAAGCAACGACTGGTAACTTATGCACTGTGACTGAACATGTGCTGACTGAACATGTAACTCATTTGTTCATCATGGTAAGCTGCTCATTGAATACCAAACAGCGTAGACAGAGAAAAATCCATACATAAGCAGCACCTTGGAAAGAGGGGAGCACAAAAAAGGGGGGGGGGGTTTGAAGTTGTTTACAAAGCAGCCAAACAACATACCTTCATTTAACCATTAAATGAAATTTTAACCAAATAACAAGAAAGCGTTAGTACATACAAATAAGAGCTAGAATAATTTCTAAGATAGAGAGGTAACAGAAAATGTAACATCAAGTTAATGTAAGTTTCACTGAACAGTTAGCTTTGAAATCAATACTGAAGACATCTATTTCAGAGAATAAACTTACAAGGGTATCCTTTACACAAAACCTCAATGGGTGTGGACATTTTCTTTTCACTGATGCGTTCATATTTCTGTCTTTTTGTAGCTGCCTTCAATCCCTGCCAGGGGAGGGAGCCCAGGTTAAAATACATGAGTACATAGCCCAAGGACTCCAAGTCATCTCTGCGAGATTGTTCTACAAGGAGTAGAAGAGTGGAGCCATTAGGTTCTATCATCTGGTGAAATGGTTCAAATATGCTTAAAGCAAAAATTACACAACAAAGATCTTACCTGCAAGAAAAACACTGTTAAATAGTTAATTTCAACCTTGCCAATAAAATCAGTATGAAAAATGGTTTACTCTTGCAATTATCCAACAATTATTCCTAAAGAATCCCATACTGGAAACTGCTCAAATGGCCATATAGGTCCATACCACAACAGAAATACAGAATCATTCACCCACAACACTTGCCGATCAACCAGGGTTTTACAGCTTTGAGCGTAAAGGCAACCATGATTTAGTTGCTTCTGGCTCCTTCCTGCCCCAAATCCTCTGAACTGAGGAGAGAAGGTGGATCTTATTTCATTTTGCTTGAATCTTTTACAGTCTCTGAATGCTGCTCCTACCATGCTAGTGTGAGGAGACCTCTCCCCAAGCACCCCCTGAAATTCACGGAGAACTCTGGGGAGGGGTGCAAAGACATCTGTGGAGCCCTGCAATCAACCAAGGAAATTCAAGCCACAGTGCCAAGAACAGACATACTGCAGAAAGCTGCTAACGATGATTCACACCACTGAGCCAAGTTGCAAGCTTAGCCACAATTTCTTGACACAGGCTGCAGTGAAAGACACAGTGTTCTCCAACCCATATCTCTCAGGACTATAATCTTCTTTATGGTAAAGTTCTTTGTTGTTGTGCCATTGGAAACAGCTTCTAGCAAGGCAAGTTTTATGTCTGCATGCAAGTGGAGGCAAACAGAAACAAAACAAATCCTGAGATAACTTTTACAAGCTTGACCTGAAGGGAAATTTCTTCTCGATCCCATATATGGTAGTCTGACCCCAAGAAAAAATCTACCAAGCTATCCCAATGGAAGTTTATTGGATGAAACACTCCCAACATCTTGTTTGAGGCTGTCACATGCATTAGAGAGCATGACCATTTGATTTGTTTCACTGATGCACATACAGCGCAATCCTAACAACATCTATTCAGAAATAAGTCCTACTGGATTCAACAGGGCTCACTCCCAGATCAAAGCCCCCTTTTTTCAATGGTAGCCAGAACAATTTATTTTATCCAGATGTCTTATTGCATGAACATTCCTACAACAATAACCAAAATAATCTGCTACCAGCTCACCAATTCCAAGATGAGTGTTGATAGAGGCATAGCGGGCGGTTCCTGTTAAATTTTTATTTTCACGATATGGAATGTGCTGGTGCGTTCGAGCATCCCGATATTTCTTGGCCAGCCCAAAATCTATGATGTAGACAAGATTGCCCTTCTTGCCTAATCCCATCAGGAAGTTGTCAGGCTTTACATCTCGGTGGATGAAGTTCTTCGAATGAATGTATTCTATTCGGCTAATCTAATTGCAGAAAGACATAATTTCAGAATTACAGCATATAAAACCTTTCAAAAACAACCAGCTGCTCCTTTATATTGGGCTTTAATACTAAAATCCTACTTTGATAACGTTTAAGCTTAAAAGCTATTTGCTTGCTTTATTATGCCTGCATTATTTATTCTACTTAACCCTCTTTTTAAAATACCACAAGCCAGTTTAACTTGTTTCTAACTGTGCAACTGTACACATGACAACTAGGAAGTAAGTCTAATTAAGATCAATAGGATTTACTGACAGGTACATGTGTATAAGATTGCAGTCTAAGTGGCTTTCCTCCTGGGTCTTTTGATGAAGCAAGAATTAATGTCTTAAGTGGATCTCACTTTGGGCACTGAAAGGGTGACATCCCCCCCCCCCAAAAAAAGAGCTGTGTAGGGATCCTGAGGGACATCCAGTCCAACACCCTGCAATGCAGAAATCTCAACTAGAGCTTACATGACAGATGGCCATCCAACATCTGCTTAAAAACCTCCAAGGATCTTCAACTAGGTAAGATTAAGTTTTGGCTCTAAAGATTTTGCTGTAACAGCAGTACTACTACATTAGACCAATAGTTGCCTCCAAGGCTGAAGCCAGAAAGCCCTTGGCATAGTGCCAACAATGAGCCCTCACTATGTCTACTTCCAATCAGGTCATGGCCCAATCCTACCTATAGACCTACAAAATCAGTAAGGCAAGACAATATACTCTGAGTAACTTCAAAATGGCAGGTGACCACTGAGGGTGAAAGGTAAGCTTGGCTCCTATTTAAAAGCAGAAACACTGTGTACTGCTGAAAAATATTGGTGGGTCCAGCAGGGAAGATGGTGAATGGTGCTGCGGCTGGTCCAGTGAGGGGCTCTCTTCCAAGCCCCTGGGAGCCTCAGCCAGTGCCCAAACTGTCTGACTACTGACCCTGGCGTCATCTAGCACCATTGCTGTATCATTTCAGTGCCACTTGCTTGCATAAAGCATGGTTTCCAGATGCTTCAAATAGTAGCAGTACACATAACTGGAATATTTACAGTCCTGCTGTTTTACTTCAACCTTTCTGAACCTAAGGGTTTAAAAATGGACACACATACAGACATCCTAATAGCCATTAGAGAAGATATTATTCACGGACATATTTAGTTCTTATTGTCTTCTATGTCTGTGCAGAAGTACAAACCAAGAATGTCTTCACACTTATTTTGGAAGAACAATTCACAAGTTGATTTATATAACATTTTCAAGAAGTTATTTATTATGCATAAACTGGCCAATTTTTTGTGGCAGCAAAGTTTTAAATACATATAGGCTCAGATTCTGCAACTTGATCCTAACAAAAAGTTGAAGAATCTGTAAAACTTGATGTGTTGACTGTTGTTACCCCTTGAGGGAAAGATTAGCTTTTAAAATAATTGCAAACCCTCATGTCAAGAGATAGATAAGGAATGTAGCCTAACACACTAGAAAGGGGTGAATGCTTTAGAATCCAGCCCAACAGCCACTAACTACACAGCCTCTATTTGCAACCCTGAGGACAATCCATTTTGGAAAAAGTATGTATTTTAAAGAAGCACAAGCATGTTTCCCACTGCAGCTAAATTGGTCTGATTCACACTGGCAAAAATAACTTTAAAAGCATTATTTGTACTGGACACATTTTATTTTCTGGTATATGAAGAGAATAGCTTAAGTGGTAGGCTTTCTACCTGCCCTCTGAA
Organism: Podarcis tiliguerta; assembly: GCF_965153285.1. Classification (NCBI taxonomy): domain Eukaryota; kingdom Metazoa; phylum Chordata; class Lepidosauria; order Squamata; family Lacertidae; genus Podarcis; species Podarcis tiliguerta. The sequence continues at coordinate 91,161,935 of NC_139535.1, read as the reverse complement.
AGAAAGGAGATCCAAATTTTGTTCCATATAAGACAATTATTTATAGAATGCAGAGAGGATTTAAGGAAGCCCTCCTACCCAATAATCAAGACATGCAAAGATTTTAATACCATTTGGTCAGCAAGTAAAAGGACTGTCTTGAGGCTGAATTTTCTTGAACAGAAGTTAAAGAGATCTTCAAGGCTTGGTCCCAACAACTCCATCACCATTACATTGTAGTCACCTTCAGCGCCGCACCATTTGATTGTGGGAATGCCCACTAGAAAAAAGGGGGGAAATTACTATAGTATTTTGTGAAAACAGAAGGTATCTGCACAAAATATGTATGACACACCCACAGATTATTATCTGAATTACAGCACATTTTTCTTCCTGAAAAATGTATGCATTTGGGGGGGGGGGGAGATGGGGGGAAGAGACTGGAACTGGAGGAAGGTCCTGGGACACCTTGTATAGATGTGCTTCCAATGGGATGTGATCTTCTCCTTCTATCTAAGTACAAGTACTCCCTATTAAGAAGCCAAAAGGGAGGGAAAGACCATTGTTGTCAAATTAGTTTACAGTAGCTATGAATACTCAGAATTCAACAAATATTTTATAGCATATTTGTATATGACATTTTAAATCTGTGCTGTTTAACCTGGGCTCAGAAATTATGAGGTTCCCTTGGTTACAGCTTCAGAAGATTCCCCCCAAATAAGTTCTGAGAGTTGCTCAATTCTTTCACCACTACCTGCATTCCCCACTCTGCCTGATATTACTGTGTCATAATTCTAGGTAATTAAAGCTAGAAGATCAGAATAAAGAACACTTTAAACAAGAGATGGGTAACCTCTGACCCTCCAGGTGTTGTTGGACTCCAAGTTGCATCAGCTCTGGCTAGCAAGGTGATTGGCAGGGGATAATGAGAGATGTAGTCCAGAAACATTGATTTCCCACCCCTACTTTAAAATAATCTGAATCATGCAAGCAGCTGGCTCAGTGGTTACCAGCACAGAGCGGAACTGTGCCAGGTCTGCATTTGGCTTCTCTCTCCAGCATTGCAAGATTGTATGAGTAAGAGCACATTTATTTATGCATCATCTAGAGTAACACAATGCAGAACTCTAATAATATCTGCTGAACCCCATCTCCAGAGTATATTTGCCTAACTTGGGGAAGGCACATTCAGGTACTCTGCAATGGACAATGCTACTCATCTGAAATGAGTAGCAAATTACAAGACTTTCAAGAACTATGCCCATGTAGTTAACTGTTGTCAGTTAACAGATCCACACTCAAGGTTATAGCAAAACAAATGTAATAATTTTTGTGCCTCTGAAACTATAAAAAGCAGTTTGCAATTACTGAGAAAAAGTATAGGTCCAAACAAGAAAGCTTCTCACGAAGTTCAAGAGTGAAATGGTATCTTGCCTATATGGTATCAAATGCAATGACCATGCCTTTAAGTAAAAGGATCTGCCCAGTTTTAAGATTGTCAAACCAGGATTGACACTACTGTCAGATCATAATTTCAATAATATGTACAGTGGTGCCTCGCAAGACGAAATTAATTCATTCTGCGAGTTTCTTCGTCTTGCGAAGCACCACTGTGTATTGACGGTTTCCCATAGGAATGCATTGGCATTTTTTTAAAAAAAGGCGCAAGACGTTTCGTCTTGCGAAGCAAGCCCATAGGGAAATCCGTCTTGCGAAGCAACTCAGAAAACTCTTTCGTCTTGCGAGTTTTTCGTCTTCGGAGGCATTCGTCTTGCGAGGTACCACTGTATATCTCATTTGTGTGATTGAAAACCTCTCATGTTCATGATCTACAGTTCAAGAGTTCCTTTCCTTTAACATTACAACTCAGAAATATGTCACAGATAAACAACAACTTGATTTGCATTTAAGTAATTAGCAGACAGGTTGAGGTAGTGTTGGTAATCCACGGGCTCAGAGGGTAAATCTTAGTGAAGCAATTGTTTGTCAGCCTCACAACCCCCTGTGTAAACAAGAGCCTACCTTATTAGAACATTGAGAATGAAGACTAAAACTGAAGTCCCACCCATACTTACTTAGGATTAAAGACTCAATGAACTCAGTGCTACTCTTATTTCTAAGAAAGCACATTTAGGATTCTACTGCTGTAGCTCCCTAATGCATGGCAGGAAGGTAACCATGAAATCACTTGTGCACATATGCAGTGCTATCTGCCTTCTTCAGTTTATAGCTAGAACATTAGCACCCATATGACTTATCAGCACAGATAATTTTTACCTCCACCCTGCATCATTTTGTAAATTTTGCTTTCTATATGGAGTTGAGGATGTTTGGTTTTCACACATTCCAATTTGATGGCAACCTCTTCTCCAGCAGCAATGTCAGTCCCTGAAGGAGAGAAGAAAACACAACTTCAAAATCCAAGACTATCAAACATGAACTAACCAAAGAAATTGCTTATACACCCTGGCAATGTGTGTAACAGTTGCTGGCATCACAAGGTAGTTGTATGGAATAACCAAGAAGGGGGGTGAACCATGCAAGCCTTGGAGAAAAAGGTGGAGATGTCAGTCGCCAACCTAGCATCTAGAGATCTCCACGTGGTTGCAATTGTACCCACATCAGGAGCAGAATGCGGCTGGTGCCTAGCTAATTTCTAACGCTGCATGTGCATTCCCCTCATGCTTTTGAACTGATATAACTTGCATTGGTAGTGTCACCTATACATTAAAGGCAGCCCTGTTTACACATGTTCAATATGTGTATGACCCAGAAATGTCATAAAGACATCAGTGAAATATCTCTAAAAGGGTGGAACACAGGCAGGGCAGAGGTGGAATGGTGTGTTTGCAGACTTTTTCAATGGGTTTTAATTATACACAATTTCACTGATGCATGCGGTGCCCGGGAACATAACCCACGCGTAAACAGGATACAATCTAGGCAAACTTAAGCCCATTTAAGTCTTAGTGATTTCACAGTGGGTTGTATCCAAGGGTGTGTGCAAGTGAGCAGAACAGATTTCCTCTTGTGCAACTACACTTTTCTCCCTCCTGCAGTTCCCATGCCATATACCCTCAAAAACTGCTTTGGAGGTTTGGGGGAGTCTCCAGAGAAACCTAGGGTGTGCGCAGCTGGCTGCAGGGGGGAAAGATAAGAAGAGGAAGTCCTGTCCACAAGCCCATTCACACATTAGCTCTTCATCAAAACCAATGGGACATAAGGGCTCTAAAATGATGGTTAAGATTCTACATTCATCTGTTGTGTGCAAAAGCAATTCCTTAATTTGTAAACAATGATTTCAATAGGTTTCTTATTACTCAATTTCTCAGTATCCACTAAGTTGTGTTTTGTAATGCAGCATGTACTGTACTACAGTATCATGAGCACCTGCAGATTATGTCCTATTTAATATACACAAGTCAAAGGGAATTTATTTATTTCATAAAATTTATACACCACTTGATTGTAAAAAACCTCAAAGCAGTTTACAAAAGATAAAATAGTAAAATCAAGGAAATTTCACAACCATACTTAAAAACATATAAAAGTTAAAATGCTAAAGCAGACTGAAATTACCTCAACTTTCTAAGCATCAGGGTAGGCTTGTTTAAACAAAAACATTTTTAGCAGGTACCAAAAAGAGTACAGTGAAGGCACCTGCTTGATCTCAATAGGCAGGGAATTCCAAAGTGTAGGCACTGCCACACTAAACAATCACATTCTTACATGAAAAATGTTGATGTGTGTTTTTAGCTTATAGTTGATTTTATCTTTCAAATGTTTTATAGAGCTGTTTCTACTGATAATGTTATTGTTTTATTCCCTTTGTAAACTACTTTGAGGTTTTTTGTTAACAATTAAGTGGTACACATAAATTTTATGAAATAGACAAGCATGCAAGGGCTGTAATAGTCTACTTTCAGTCTCATCTAAGTCTGGGAGCAGACGAAATGCAAGAGGAGAGAGAACATAGAGTATGGCATGCCTTTAAGCTGATAAGGACATTCCACGCTCGTGAATAGGCAGGCCCACTTGCATACAAGACACAGGAAATGTCAATGACAAGCGACGGATTGCACACAGCACAATGACTTCTCCAGGTTCACATCTTGATTTAGCTGAGCCTTCTGGTTTAAAACACTGTCTCCCCTTTCTAAACATGATTTTATTTGGAAGGCTCTTGCATGTAGCACCAGTGTTTCACATACAGACTACATTATACACATAATGATTTTGGCTAAGAGAGAGAGGTTAATATCCGAGGTAACAAGGGATTAACTTTTTTTAACCAGAATGAATGCAACAGTAGTGTTACAATATACAACTTGGTTTTAGGTACAGTCATATCTCGTTACGTTTGCTTCATGTTACATTCTTTCAGGTTACGTCCCGTGGCGACCCGGAAGTACCGGAAAGGGTTACTTCTGGGTTTTGCCACTCGCACATGCAAACAAGCGCCAAATTGTGCCGCGCACCTTCACAGATACAGCGCTTCAGGTTGCGCTATTTTCATGTTGTAAACGGGCCTCCGGAAAGGATCCCATTCGCAACCAGATGTACCACTGTATATCAAGACTGTGACATGGTGTGCACACACATTGTGCATGCATGCACTCTCTCACTCAGGGAGTCTTCTTTAATATGTCCCATATTAACCCTTCTATATTGTATTTATATAGGGGAGAACTAGGAAGAAGTATGCTGCTTAAAAGGGTCAAGCCATTTTACTGCATATTATCTTTAGAACAGTACATAAAATATTAACTCCACTAAGCAAAAACCACAGGCCATAAGCAATTTGTTCTTTATTCACTTAAGAAGGGGCTCAGCTGCAACCATGCACAGTTAGGTACAGATTCCTGAGCAAGGAAGCTTCTCTTAGGTAAGCACATTTTCTGCCAAAAAAAGTTTCTAGTGACTGGGCAACATTTCACAATTCTTAAGAAAACAGAAGCTGGCTAAAGGTCAAATTCTGGGATAAGAATCATGTCTATGTAAGATATATTTCACCAAATGAAGTTGTTAGCTATATTTTCAAATTAATGCACAATACTAATTTGCCATGGGACTCACAGCTTCTGCTACAATAGGAGTTGGGATCTTCCTGACTAAGAAGTGGCAAAAACTACTTCTGTTGTAAAAGGAATCCACACCACTGAAAAACCAAAAACCTCAAGATCTTCCTATCAGACATTAACATTTATTTTATGACTAGCAGAAGCTGAGAAACCCCTACATCTCCTATCTAGAGACAGAACTTTGCACTGGATTATCTGGAATACCTACTTACAGCCTCAAACCAAGTAACAAAGGCCAACTGACCTCTACAACATATACAAAGAAATAACAGCATTGGTCTTGCTGATGCAGCAGAGTAACACTGATAGTGCGAGCTATACTTCCATACATTAAAAAGCTGTTCCAGAAGAACTCAACTCAAGGATTCCTAGGATCTACTTTTCAATACAATATGTAAGTTGTTACAGAGCAAGATGACTATTCACCAAAGCTATTAGGCAATATCCAACTGTTGTGCTCTGCTTGTGCAACCGATTCCCCCTTCCTCTCTTCTCTGAAGTCTCCTGGGTGACCCCCAACCCAAAATCTGTTCTGGAGGGTTAGAGACCTCCCCAGAAACTGAGAAGATTGGAAGGCATGAGTGACAGCAGAACAGCTAA